>NW_026705731.1:300000-472274 GCF_029867415.1 Vicia villosa
GCAAGTTTCATGAGTTTCAAAGAGGAAGAATTGCAATTTCCATCTCTTGCAATTTCTGAGCAAAGTGAGGGTTCTAACATCCCATAAACATCAAATGTGAAGTGTTTGATCCATCCACACACCCCAAAAACACTCAGAACTCAAAATCACTACCTCACCTCCATATGAACACATAATGAGCCTTATCATGCCAATTTTCATTCTAGCTCATTTCTGTCCAAGTTAAACATCCAAACACATTCCATATACCATATATGAGCTATCCCAACCATCATCCATGATCTGAAACACCTCCATCTTCAAATTCGATTCACTCTTGAAGCTTATGCAGGTCGGGTACCATGGCCATGCCCAGATGAATTCAGATGGTTCCAAGCATCCAGACACCTTCCATAATCATCATTGAAGCTATCCAGATCATCACAAAGCATCTGTAACACCTCCAGATCAGAATTCAATTCTCAGTTGGCCGTTTTTGAAGGTAAGCTCTCTTGAACTTCAAACTCCATCATACATGCATCATAAATGAAAAACTGGTTTACCATCTTGTTTCTGCACTATCACTGATCAATAGCCCTCAATCAATTTCATGATTCATCAACTATACACAATTTCAGAGTGAATTATAGAATTAGGGTTCTTCGTGTTCATCAGAGAATCAATGGCCCTAGAGTGAAAATAAATGGAATTAAATGGTACCATCATGTTCCTGGTGAAAAATCGAGCAAGATAGGCTATTCACTCGATCCAAACAATTCAGTTTTCAGAATTTTCAAATTTGAATTGGGTTTGTGTTCTTGGCGCCAGATTTTGAAACTGAAATTAGAAACTTGATTCAAAATATAACTGATTCGTTGCAAATGGTAATCAGACCACGCGCGTGGTCCACTTGGTTAAGTTTTTGAGTTGTGAGAGAGAGGGCGTGGGTTCAAGCCCTAGTGAAGACAAAACCAATTTTTTGCAACCTATTTTCTTTCATTTTTTAACAAACTTCATCAATTAATTTAGGGTTAATGAACTTTTTGGTCCCTCTAAATATTGCAGATTTTGTTTTTAGTCCCTCTAAAATTTTCCTTTAAGAAATCGTCCCTTCAAAATTTTTCATCTTAACTATTGGTCCCTAACGTCAAAATTGCTAGAGATTAGCTACGATTTTAGCCACTGATTAGCTACGAAATTTGACAATAGGGACCAATAGTTTGGAAGAAAAATTTTGAAGGGACGATTTCTTGAAGGAAAATTTTGGAGGGACTAAAAACGAAATTTGAAATATTTAAAGGGACGAAAAAGTTTATTAACCCATTAATTTAACCAATCAAAATTCATTATTTTTTCTTCATTTTTTACACACTTCTTATTTAATATACCTATTTTGACAATATCAAAAAAAATCATCAAAAAATATTTATTTAATATGTTTTTATTTAGGTTTAAAATGACTTATTTTTAAGTATTTTTAATACTTTAAATATTGTTTTTCCATTTAATTTTTTAACCTAATCACTTGTAAATATTTTTTGTGATCAAACCATAATCATTTAGGTCTTAATTAAGCATTAAAACTTGTTTTAACTTAATTAAGTTGACTTTTGTCAAAATCAAATCGTTTTAAAACAAGCGATCGCGATTCTTTTCAAAAACGATAAACCATTTCTTTTTGATTCTCAAAGAAACCTTTTGATTAAATCTTTTTAATTGATCAATTGATTTTCAAAACGAAGTGGGGCCTCTCGAATATTAGAGAGTGTAAGTCCCATTTCTTTTCTTTTTGTACAGTTTTTTTTTAAAAACAATAAAACTTCTTCAAATTAAAACTTTTTCAAACAGTTTTCAAAACGACGAAACCTCGCGTCTGTAAATAAACAATCAACCATGTTTTGTAAATAAAACACGGGCCTCCACGTAGGTATAAGTCCCGAGCCCTTTCACCATACCCATTCCAGTACATGAAATTAGGTATTTCATTGTACACCCGTTTTGTACATATCTCGATCAGTTTGATTTTTAACTTTGAATAACAAACCAAAAATGAAGGTTTCTTTAAATCTTCCCAAAAATACCATGGGCCTCCATGTAGGTATAAGTCCCAAGCCCCTTTGTAAATACCTGTTTACATAGCTTTGAATAAATTCAAGTGGACCTCTCCCCGAGTAAGAGTCCCGAGCCCTGTGTATACAAATGGATCATGCTTACAGGTATATTTCCTTCATAAACTCCATTATATACACACACTTTGTCATATATAACTGTTCATATAACTGTTCATATTTGTTCATGTACTTGTGCATATTTGTTTGTACTTGTTCATACTTGTGATTGTGTTATATACTTGTTCAACTTAGTACAACACTAGGTTCCCCATAGCCTCCTATTGGGCTTCGTGCAAAGAATCTCCACTAGTTTAGGTTAGGACATAGAGTATGGTTTCCCGGTGAAATCGCTCTAAGAGCTCAAACCAACTATACCATGCCTCCCCTTGGGCTTTGTACAAACGAGTGACCCTCCCATAGCCTCCTCTTGGGCTTATAATGCAAGGACCCTGGATTGTCCCTCCCATAGCCTCCTCTTGGGCTTACAATGCAAGGACCCTCGGATAGCCTCCTCTTGGGCTTCGTACAAGGACCCACGGGCTTCTTATAAGCATCCCCCAATATCCTAATCAAAATACCCTAGGAGATTAGACATTTTTCATCTCTATACTAGGAGTATCTCTTATATATCATCACAAACAATCAATCAATCAAACTTTTTTGCCACAAGGCTGGCTAATCAATCAAATTTCTTTTTGCCACAAGGCTGGCTAATCAATCAAACTGTTTTACCACCGTACTGGATGATTAATCAAAGTTTTTGTCACAAGGCTGACTTCATTGAAACTTTTGCCACAAGGCTGGCTGATTAATCAAAGTTTTTGTCACAAGGCTGACTTCATTGAAACTTTTGCCACAAGGCTGGTTAAACAAAAACATCTTTATTATTCTAAGCACCCTAAGTGGCATGGCCCCGGGCTTATAATGAAAAGATTTTCAAACAAAATCAAACAGATGTATGTGATGATATAGATTAGATACATCTAGCATTTAGACGACATTTGTCTATTTTCCTTTGCTTCCACTAGCATAAGTGGGAACTACGATTGCTCTGACTTTCTCAACATCCCTTTGAGAATACGTAGGCACAAGGTCGATCCTTGGCGAGCAAAATAAAACAAAAAAACCATTCAAACCTTAGCACCCGTAGACCCCGAGCTACAGATGCTCTGATTCCCTCTAAGGGATATGTATGCAGAGGATCGCGATGATCTTTGCGAGCATAATCAAACAAACACCTTAGGTCCCACCTATTTCACAACAGAACCTTCACCGTAGCATAGAATAAAAAACAATAAAGAACCCTGTAGAGTACTACAGATACGTTGGGTGCTAATACCTTCCCTTCGTATAACCAACCCTCTTACCCAAGATCTCCCCCCACTTTTAGGTTATTGCAGCTTTTTTCCTTTTCCTCCTTTGGAAATAATAAAAAGTTTGGTCGAAATAAAAGAAAAATCATTTTTTTGAGCACTCGAGCCCAAAGAAGGCATCAGGTGTCTCATCCACAAAAAAGAGGAACAAAACGGTTTCTCGCCCGCGACAGAAAGGTTTATAAAAGAAACAGAAAAAGACCTTTAAGAAATTTTGGGTTCGGCGGTAAGTTATACAAAGGGAAGGTGTTAGCACCCTTTGTATCCATGGTTATCCATGGGCTCTTAATTGCTTAGCTCACTTGTTTGAATCATTTGTCTTGCTTTGAAATGCTTGTATGTGGTTTTAAATACTTTTGTAAAGAATTAACTTTGTAATGATCCTTATGCGGATGTATACAAAGTGTCTTATCTTTCGAAAGATATTTGATGGTTTGAAAAAAAGATTTTTAACTTCGTAATGATCCTTGTTCGGATATATACAAAGTGTTGTCTTTTTGAAAGTTTTGTTTTGGAAAAACAGTGATATGTGAAATATTTTGTAATACCCCGTATTAAATTAAATGCTCTAATGTTATTAACTGACACTAAGGTTTTATCAATTGGTACATTAGAGATACTTTTGGACATTAAGTTAGTAGTGTTAACTTAAAGATATTTTTCTTATATCCTTCACTTTGCTTTTCTTCTTCATTATTCTTCTTCAAAGACAAAGTTAGAGAGAAGAGTAGAGAGAAGGAAGAGCAAGAGGAGCAAAGAGGAAAAGCTTGGATCTTCATCATTTCTCCGCCGAATCAACTCATCTTCGACATCAACGACTCGTAATCGAGGTGGGTTCTAGTTAGAAACTTGTAGTTTTGATTTATGGATGAAAATCATAAGTTTTGCATTTGGGGTTTTTAAAGAAAACCTACGTTTTTGAATCAAATCTTGAATAATCATGGTTGAGTGTTATAAATCATAAGTATACTATAGATATGTTGTTTCTATACTTTAGTATGATCTGGAACAGGTTGGGATGTGGAAATGGTTGGATTGAACCATGGGAGAAGCAAGAAAACAGAACTGGAAATTCTGTTTTCGCGCGCTTCGCGGCGCGAACGAGGGGTGGCGGCGCGAACCTTGCAGATAAATTCTGGGGTTTTGGTTCTGCCATCAGTACGCGGCGCGTACGAGGGTTCGCGACGCGAACACTCTGAGAATTTTGTGAGGTTTGCTTCTGCCAGAGGGTTCGCGGCGCGACCTAGCTGTTGCGCGGCGCGAACTGAAGCTTTCTTAACCAAATTCTTTAGCTTAATGAGATAAACCGTTTAGACCATAACTTTTGCACCGTAACTCTGTTTTAATCACCGTTCGAAGTGGTAGGAAGCTAGAAGCGTGTACTTTCTAGTAGTGTAGGTTTTGGGAAAAAGGGGAGAATTATTTAATCGAGAGTCGGGAAATTGCTTGATTACTTGGGTTGGTTTTCGTTCGGAATCATGAGAACGTTATGCTTTTGGTATGATGCTTGTGTAATCTATAATTGTTGGTTGAGTTCTATTGCAGGTGGATTGGTAAACCTTTGTTATATATATTTATATCAGAGAGGTTTGAATAACTTCATTGTTATGTGAATAATGGTTAAGTGAGGAAACTAGGAATTTTTAGGTTATGTAGCTTAACAAAGAAACCTAGGATGAGACATTATATGGAACATACGTGTTTGGAATCTTATGAGGAAAGGCTAACAGGCCTAGTGGTTTGCATGAGCGATCACCATTGTATGATGTATTAATCGGAACCGTTGTATTTTCTTTATTTCTTTATTTTTCTTTTGAATGCTAACAGGCATTCTTCGTGCAGAGAGGCACTGTGCAGAGAGGCACACATAATCTTGGCAGGTTTGATTCCCGCTTTTGTGTACGAATGGAACCTACGGGTAGAGACTTGTGATGGTGTACGGGCCATGTGAAGTGACGATTCATGGGGAAAGGCTCATGAGTCCGAATCCATTTTGTATGTCAAGATTTTCCAAAGGATCCATGACTCGTGCCACCTCCTAGACGTAGAAGGGGACGGGAATATGGGGATGCCTTGGTATTGGTTTCCGATTAGTAATCTTGTGTTTGAGTTGTTGAACTCTAAGTATGATTCCATATAATGTTAGTGTGTGAACTCAAGGTCTAGTTCCTTGTTGTGACTTGAGATTTATAGGCTAGAACCCTTTAGAGCCGAGAGGACCCATAAGATAGGGAACTCACTGAGATATTTTATCTCACCCCATTATATATTGATTTCAGGTACTACAGGTTCCGCGAAGGGTAAGGAGAAAGCAGTTTGATTTCCTTATTCTTATGCCTCTTTTGGATATGGCGAAGCTTCCGTTGTGGATTTTATTTTGTGATCATTGTTGATCTAGTTCTTAGTATTTACTTTTGAACATCTTGTATGTATTATGCCGTTGTTAGAACTTTGTATTTTGGGCATTAATATGTATAATGTGTTGACTAGGAACTTATAAGTATTTTCAGTACCAAATACTTGGATTCATGTATATGTATATGCTTTGATGTATGTATTTATATATGGGTGTTACAGTTGGTATCAGAGCAGGTCGTATCCTCGACCTAGCCATGAGATATTATAAGTGTTTCTTTCTGTCCAAGATGTGTTGTGTTCCCATGAGTTTTGTTGTGTTATGACTATGGTATTGAGCCTGATCAACTTAATCCCATTTTGATGACCTCCAGGAACATGGCGGACGGACGCAGGACTCGTGGTCGACCCCCCACACGACCTCCACAAGTGAATACACCAGATGGCGGTGCGAATGTTCCATGGCCCCAGTTCATGCAACAGATGCAACAGCAGCAGAATCAGTTCATGCTGTAGATGATGCAACAGATGAATGGCGGTCATAATGTTCCAGTGGTTGTGCCCGAAGTTGTAGGTGGGACTTATAGGGATTTCATTCGCATGAATCCTCCGGAATTTCATGGCGGACTAGATCCTATAAAGGCGCATGAGTGGGTGGCCAATGTAGAAGGAATCTTTGAGATAGTGCATTGTAGTGAAGAGAACAAGGTGGTGTTTGCTTCTCATTCGCTGAAAGGTCCAGCTATGAGGTGGTGGAAGGGTGCTTCTGCTTTGATGACTACTTAGGAGGTACCTAAGGAATGGGAAAATTTCAAGACCACTTTTATGGAGAAATACTTTCCTAGTTCACTGAGGACTAAGAAGGAGTTGGAGTTCCAACAGTTAAGGCAGGACAATATGTCAGTGGCTACTTATGCTGAGAAGTTTGAAATTTTGGCTGCTTACTCTAGGCAGGCCGCGTATGCTCCTGATGAGGGTTGGAAGGTGGACCAGTTTCTGTTTGGGTTAAGGGCTGATATCTCACATAGTGTGTCCCAGAGGGAGTTCACTACTTATACGGAGTTGTTGCGACAATGTTATGTGGCTGAGACCAGTTTGAAGAAAGTTCAAGCTGAGGAAGATTTGAAGAAGAAGAATCAACATGAGAGGGGAAGGCCAAGCCAACAATTTCGACCTAGGCCACAAGCTTTCAAAGGGAAACAAGTGCAAGGTTCTCGGTCTAGTGCACCTCCGGTGTGTCGTAGTTGTGGTAAGAATCACCTTGGAAGGTGTACCTTTGAAGGGGTGAAATGTTTTCATTGTCATCAAGAAGGGCATATGGCTAGGAATTGTCCTCAGAATAGGAATCAAGTGCAAGGAAGGGGTACTGGTAGAGTTTATACCTTGGATGCTAAGAAGACCAAGAGTGATAACTCTTTGATTACGGGTACGTGTTTCATTAATGGGCATTCTTGTTTTGTTCTATTTGATTGTGGAGCAACACACTCTTTTGTGTCATTGCAATGTATGAAGCGACTTGGGTTGCAAGCTACTCCTTTATTTCCTCCTATGGCGGTTACTACTGCTATGGATGAGATGGTAGAGACACCGTTGGTGTGTGAAAATTGTGTGTTATCTGTGGGTGGTAGGAATTTCCAGATTGATCTTGTTTGCTTACCACTTAAGAAGGTAGATGTTGTATTGGGAATGGATTGGCTTTCTGCTAATTCAGTGTTCATTGGGTGTGAAGAGAAGTTAATCATTATTCCATCTGAAGAAGCTACTCCGAAGGATGTGTTGACTACTATACTAGAAGGTACGGTAGGTATGATTAATTTCTTGTTTGAGAAAGAGAAGTCTGTTCTGTTGGTTCTCACTGAGGAGACGGGTGACAAGTTAGAGGTTTTGCAAATTGCTGTTGTTAGAGAATTTCCTGATGTTTTTCCCGAGGATGTCACTTCTCTTCCTCCTGAAAGGGAAGTGGAATTCTCTATTGACCTGATACCGGGAACGGCTCCTATATCCGTTTCTCCGTATCGGATGGCACCGCTTGAATTAAGAGAATTGAAGGGGCAATTGGAGGAGCTGATGGCTAAACATTTTGTGCGACCTAGTGTCTCATCGTGGGGAGCTCCAGTGTTGTTAGTAAAGAAGAAGGATGGTGGGATGAGACTATGTATTGATTACCGTCGGTTGAATAAGGCCACCATCAAGAACAAATACCCTTTGCCAAGGATAAACGACTTGTTAGATCAATTGAAAGGAGCCTGTGTGTTCTCGAAGATTGATTTGCGGTCAGGTTATCACCAAATCCGTGTGAAGAGCTCAGATGTGCCAAAGACTGCGTTTAGAACCCGTTACGGTCATTATGAATTCTTGGTAATGCCTTTCGGTGTTACGAATGCTCCAGTTGTTTTCATGGATTATATGAATCGGATATTCCAGCCTTACTTAGATCAATTTGTGGTAGTCTTTATTGATGACATTCTTATTTATTCTCGTACTCCACAAGAGCACGAAGAACACTTGAGGATTGTTCTGTCGGTATTGCTAGAAAATCAATTGTTTGCTAAGTTAAGCAAGTGTGAGTTTTGGATGACGGAGGTAAGATTTCTTGGTCATGTCATATCTCAAGGAGGTGTGGCAGTGGACCCGTCAAAAATTGAAGCGGTAATTAATTGGGAGAGACCGAGCAATGTCTCAGAAGTCCGAAGTTTCTTGGGCTTAGCCGGCTACTACAGAAGATTTATAAAAGGGTTTTCTCAATTGGCTTTACCGATGACTAGACTTACCCGAAAGGAGTGTCCTTATGATTGGGATTCGGGGTGTGAACAGAGTTTCATGGGCTTGAAGGAAAGATTGACGACTGCTCCTGTTTTAATCGTTCCTGATCCAAATAAGTCCTATGAAGTATTTTGCGATGCTTCTAAGAAAGGATTAGGAGGAGTATTGATGCAAGATGGTCAGGTGGTAGCTTACACATCTCGACAGTTAAAAGTTCACGAAGAGAATTATCCAACTCATGATTTAGAATTGGCTGCGGTTGTTTTTACCCTAAAGGTGTGGCGTCATTACTTGTATGGAGTTCATTTTGAAATGTTCAGTGACCACAAAAGTTTAAAGTACCTATTCGATCAGAAGGAGTTGAACATGCGTCCGAGGCGGTGGATGGAATACTTGAAGGATTATGATTTTGACTTGAAGTACCATCCAGGCAAGGCAAATAAAGTGGCGGATGCCTTGAGTCGGAAGGTGTTAAAGAGGGCCGAATTGATGATGTTAGAGTATGCATTGTTGGAAAAATTTCGAGACCTCAACCTTCAATTTGTTTGGACCCAAAATGGGGTATTGATGGGAAACTTGAATGTTAATTCTATTTTGAGAAATGACGTTCAACAAGCACAAGTGTCAGATGCCAAGTTACAAGAGGTGTTGGTTCAACCAGGGTTTACTCGAGCTACGGATGGAGTGATTATGTTTAATCAGAGGATTTGTGTTCTGGACGATGCGTTATTGAAAAGAAGCATTTTAGATGAAGCTCACAAGGGTGCTTTCACTATACATCCGGGTTCTTCAAAAATGTATCAAGATTTGAAAAGAGATTATTGGTGGTCCGGAATGAAAAGAGATGTCGCGGTGTACGTATCGGAGTGTGCTGTATGCCAACAAGTAAAGATTGAACATCAAAGACCAGGTGGATTGTTACAACCACTAGAGATTCATATATGGAAGTGGGATAGTATTTCAATGGATTTTGCGGTTAGTTTACCTCGTACTCAAGGTGGATATGATTCTATTTGGGTGATTGTAGATCGGTTGACGAAATCTGCACATTTCTTAGCCGTGAAGACTACTTACAAGGCAAGTCATCTTGCGCGGTTATTTGTCGCAGAGATTGTGAAGTTGCACGGTGTACCCTCTAGTATTGTGTCGGATAGAGATCCAAAGTTCACTTCGAGGTTTTGGAGAGCTTTTCAACAAGCGATGGGATCTAAATTGTGTTTGAGCACGTCGAACCACCCTCAAACGGATGGTCAAACGGAGCGAACGATACAAACCTTGGAAGATATGTTAAGAGCTTGTGTGCTTGAAAGTAGAGGAAATTGGAAGGAGCTTTTACCATTGATTGAATTTGCATACAATAATAGTTATCACGCGAGTATCGGTATGGCACCTTATGAGGCACTGTATGGGAGGAAATGTAGAACACCGTTGTGTTGGTCAGAAGTTGGTGAGGATAGAATTTTGGGACCCGAAATTATTCAAGAGACCACAGACAAGATTAGAATGATTCGTGAGAAGGTTAAGCAAGCACAAGATCGTCAGAAGAGTTATGCGGATAACCGTAGGAGGCCTTTGGAGTTTATGGAAGGTGACCATGTATTCTTGAAGGTTACTCCGAGATTGAGGTTGAAAGGACCGTTTAAGTCGAGGAAATTAAGTCCGAGATACGTGGGACTGTATGAGATTCTAGAAAAGATTGGTGAAGGAGCTTACCGTTTATCCTTACCGCCTTCTCTATCAGAAATGCATGATGTTTTTCACGTGTCTCAACTACGAAAGTTTATTCCCGATCCTTTTCTGCCGGTGTTACCAGATGCAATTGAGATAGAATCCGATTTGACTTTTGAACCCTTACCGAGCCCCATAGTGGGAAGAGAGACTAAAGTGTTGCGAAACAAGGAGATTCCTCTTGTTAAGGTTCAGTGGGATGCGACACATCCGGGTGATGCTACATGGGAACTTGAATCGGAAATGCGGGATGCTTACCCTCACCTTTTCAGGTAATTCTTAAATTCGAGGACGAATTTCTATTTAAGGGGGGGAGGATGTAATACCCCGTATTAAATTAAATGCTCTAATGTTATTAACTGACACTGAGGTTTTATCAATTGGTACATTAGAGATACTTTTGGACATTAAGTTAGTAGTGTTAACTTAAAGATATTTTTCTTATATCCTTCACTTTGCTTTTCTTCTTCATTATTCTTCTTCAAAGACAAAGTTAGAGAGAAGAGTAGAGAGAAGGAAGAGCAATAGGAGCAAAGAGGAAAAGCTTGGATCTTCATCACTTCTCCGCCGAATCAACTCATCTTCGACATCAACGACTCGTAATCGAGGTGGGTTCTAGTTAGAAACTTGTAGTTTTGATTTATGGATGAAAATTATAAGTTTTGCATTTGGGGTTTTTATAGAAAACCTAGGTTTTTGAATCAAATCTTGAATAATCATGGTTGAGTGTTATAAATCATAAATATACTATAGATATGTTGTTTCTATACTTTAGTATGATCTGGAACAGGTTGGGATGTGGAAATGGTTGGATTGAACCATGGGAGAAGCAAGAAAACAGAACTGGAAATTCTGTTTTCGCGCGCTTCGCGGCGCGAACGAGGGGTGGCGGCGCGAACCTTGCAGATAAATTCTGGGGTTTTGGTTCTGCCATCAGTACGCGGCGCGTACGAGGGTTCGCGGCGTGAACACTCTGAGAATTTTGTGAGGTTTGTGTCATACCCCAAATTTGTCCTACCCCTTTACTTCTAACTGGCTTAGGCTTTGCACTCATGTACATACATCACTTAGGTCATAATCCATACCCATGCATTCATATCATAGGTTCTATTCAAAGGCTAGCAAGAGAAAACTCCATTGCAAAGGAGTTTTGATCAAAGAATGTGGAAACTGAAGTATAATCATGTGGCTCTCAGTTCATTGAAGTCCTCCTGGATTGGGGTGTCTCTTTGTTTCAAATCAGGGCACTGATTAGAGGGCACGAGCTTGCAAATCATCTGGTTCTTTAAATCGGGGTTTCGTTGACCAAAGTCAACCAGTTGACTTTCTGGTCAACATTTAATCAGAAGTGGCTTCTATGTGTGGAAAACTTCTCATACTGACTGTGTGAATGTGTTTGGTTGACTGGATGTGAGTGGAAGAGATTTAATCGGGAATTTCATCAATAGTCGGGAAAATCGGAACAGTTGACTTTTGGGTCAAAATCGGGAAAATCATTCAAATATCGACTCTTGGTGGAAAACCAGTCAAATAAAGTCAATGAAATGAATAAAATCAAGTTTTAACTAAAATTTACCATTTTGGGAAAGTTAGTTAAAATGAGAAAATCCTAGAATAGAAACTTCTACACTTAGTGAAATTTCTGAAATTTTGAGAATGGTTGACCAGTTCACTTCCCAACTGGATTTCACGTGGATCTATGCATTATCTCAGAAAATGTTCAACATCAATATTGTTCATCTCATGGAGATGAACAAATTTGTAGTTGAGTGTTTTTCCATTTGAAGCATGGTTCGTGAGTTACAGAGACGCAAAGTCTGAAGATTTTCACTGAGTCAAGTCGAGCTTCCAGACAAGTTGTCATGCTAGCACAAGCATTTGCTCAAACATGTAGTGTGCCATTTTCCAATTGAGTTTCAGGAAATTCTAAAGATCTTTTTAAGGAATTATTGAGGTCTCTATCTTCCTCGCCATGTGTTCTTCCCAATGGGCTATGGGTTGTGTTGACTGAATACGTATTGATCAAAATATAAGGGCTCAAAGTCATCTCTTCATCAAACCACGCGTTGCCAAGTACAGGAATCAAAACCCATGGCATGCATGAGACATTACGTCGAACACTTGGCAGACTACTTTTAACGCTAATTATTAAAGTCTACAAAAGTCCATTGAGAATGAGTGTGGAGCCATATTACTCTTTGCCACGTCTCCTTTCCGTTAAGCCATATACTATATCAATTGAACAAGTGATAGGCGAGATATATGGTCTGGAAGTCGTGCCCTGATCAAGTCAACTTTTGCCAAAGAATAAGGGCCAGAAGCTAGGTCACGGATGCCCTGGGTATGCAGTGGGGAATCATTCGGTTTGAAAGTTGATTTTGAATGTGTTACACTTGTTTTCTCTCTAAAGCATCAACATAAAAAAGGCTCTATCCCATGTCCCCTGCGTTGTGAGCCCTTATTTGTGTCAAATGATGAGTCATGAAAGGATCTATGAGCCCACAAAGAGGGCTGCACAGTTTGTTTTGCAAAAGGCTTGGCATAAGATAAGTGGCAACAGTGTATACGTAAGCAGCATCGGGTACTTCCATAACGAACCATGCATCAGTCTGAGCCATCCAAAAGCGTGAGAGAGTTTACCAAAAAGAAACTTGCGTGTTCCCTAAGTTTTGTAGAGAAAAGATTCACTACTCCTCACCACACCAAACACAACCATACACCACCACGCTATATAAAGAAAACCCTTCTCAAAGTCTCAGACACGATTCATTTTTCTGCTCACACTCAACTCTCCCATTCTCTCATCACTCTCTTCTCTCTACTCCACCCTCTCTCATCTTCATCTTCAACCAACCACCATAACCAACTCCGGTGCCACCCTAACCGCCTACACCAGCAAACTCCGGTCACCATACTTCAACCATCACAAACCTCCATTGAATCTCGCCATTGTAACTAACATGACTTAAGCTTCCAGACTCTCTTTTTCTGTGCTCATCAAGATTCAACGAAGCGTCATCATCATTACGTCTTCATATAGCTTCATTATCGCGTGTTTCAAGTAAGGATCACCTCTGTTCAGACTTCAAAGGCTGCTACAAGGAACTGGATTTGCTTCTCGAGTGGACTAAACATTAGCGTCACTTTCAAGATCCAGATCTGAAAACTTGAGGTCTTGCGAAGATAATCATTCAAAAACAGTTTCAGGTACGTTCTCAAATCCATTGCCGAGCATGTTAGCAACAGGTATAGATTATGTGTGCATCCGGAATGTGATTAACGCTAGTAATATCCGCTTGAATGCTTGTTTGAGTAAGTGTAGTTCTGTTCGATATGATTGTATGTTTAATAGGTAGAATAGGTCGCTTCTTGAACATCTTGCATCGTATAATCCATCCCTGTGCCATTGATGTACGTTTTAGTGGATCTGTGTTCGATTTAGGGCTTTGCATTTGCTATCGATCTGTTATTTAGAGTAGGAATTGTTGAAAAATAATGGTAGATCTGTGATCTACGCGAAAATCCGAGGGGGACGGTAGTGATTTGGCTAGGTTTTAGGCCGGTGTAGCGCGGTTCCGTTGATGGCAAGCCGGAGGAGACGATCGGCGTCTGTTTCCGGCGCCTGCGTGTGATGCATGGCGTTGGTCCCTTCATGGTGACGTGGCGTGTTCTTGTTGGTTTACATTTTTCAATTGATTCCATTTTGTCCTCATTCAAATGATTGATCTGTGACGTGGCATCGTATGATTCACTTGTGCACTACTTTGTCTCATTCCACTTGAAAGCCTTTTTGACCAATGCATGTACGTTACGTTTTGATAAAAGAAGAGACTATAATAAAATAAAATGCTGAATATAAAATGAAATGAAATAAAAAAACAAAAAACGTTTGGGCCACGTTGCTGAACGCACCCCCCCTTTTGTGGCCTGCTGCACCATTTTTAGCTAAACAAAAATCTGAAACAATGCCTTTTGGGCCAATACCAGAGGGCCGGCGCCCCTTTGCTCTTCGCATCAGCATATCCAATTTGCACCCCTGTTTCCCTTTATCTTTTAATTCAAATTTTAGTTTAATTAGTTTTTCTTGTTATTTCTTTTAATGATTAAATGCTAATTTTTCTACTATTACTTTGAGACTTTACCATGATTTTTGACGCAAAAAGGGACACATAAAAACACTAGTTTAGGCTTATTAGAATGTAGGTTCTTTAAGTGCAATTTAGACTTGAATTAGGAATCCCCCATAAAAAGCTTATAAAAAATAGTAGATTCTCTTAGGTTAATTTTGACATTTAAAGTTCTTTTATAAAACCCATAAAAATGGTAGTTTTTTTTAGTTTCATTTTTTGTACTAATACTTGAATTGCTTCTCTTATGCTTTTGTATCATTTTCATGCTATTTGTGTATAATTGTTGTGTGACTTTGGTTACTTGTTTTTGGCCTTATCTTAGGCCTATTTTGTTGATACCATTTTAATGCTTCTTTTAGAATCTATCCCATGTTAACATTAGGATTTAGACTTGTATTAGAATAACTTAGATTAGAATTTAGGATTAGTCCCCTATTGCATTCTTTTTTCTTTTTCAACTCTTTAAAACATTAATAAACGGAAGATGCGAATCACATTAAGCAAGTGATTGAGAAATGAGTGGGATTCATTCCCTAATCTATTTCTCAATCGCTTAGTGGCATAGAAACGAGTGGGATTCATTCCCTAATCTGTTTCTCAGTCACTACTTAATGGGAGAGAAATGAGTGGGATTCATTCCCTAATCTGTTTCTCAAACATTAATTAATGGGAGAGAAATGAGTGAGATTCATTCTCTAATCTGTTTCTCAAACATTACATAATGGGATGGAAGTGAGTGGGATTCATTCCCTAATCTACTTCTCGATCATTATACATTTTATGTGATTCGAATCGCAGAGTAATTTCCCTTAAAAAATACACAACCAAAAACACTTAAAACATCTAACAATGGTTCAGACTAAAGCAAAGTAGAGAAAGTGGTGAGTGGCCCGGTATTGGGTACTGTTCATCACTCATCTACCCTAAAAGACACAAACCAATCTCTTTCTTCTTCCTAAGGGCACCGTTATCTCCGCTCCATTGCATCCTAGGCTGTCCCCTTATGCAAGAGCGCGAGCGTTAACTCCGCCCAACTAAAAAACACAAAAACAAACAGAAAATCTTTAGCCGAGCTACGGTAACTCTGATTCCTGAAAAGGATACGTAGGCAGCGGGGTAGGGCCCGTGCGAGTACAATTCTTTGTTTTCCCTACATTTTGCATTCATTTTGCATTTAGACATAGACATAGTACACACCCTTTAGATAGAAACAAACATAGGTGGATACCATCGAGTACGATGGGCGCGAGGGGTGCTAATACCTTCCCCTCGCGTAACCGACTCCCGCACCTAGATTCTCTGGTCGCAAGACCCTGTTCCTTCCTTTGCTAGGTTTTCTGATATTCCTTTCCCTTATGGGATAAATATATTGGTGGCGACTCTGTTCATTTTTCGCGAGCGTGCGACAGCTGGCGACTCTGCTGGGGATGTTGCTAGACCTGTTGCTGGTCCATCCTTAGTGAGTCGATCCTAGCCTGCGTTTGTTTGTTTATTTACTGGGTGTTTATTTGTTTTTATGTCTATACCTTGTATATATGTTTGCATGTTTATTTTTCTGCTTGCATATCATGTTTATTTCTGTTTGCACATCATGCATATGGATTATATTCTGTGTTCCTTGGGGTCTTCTGTTCTGTTTTGCAGGTTGGGTGGGATGTTTTATGAGGTAAAAGGCCCAATACCCAGGCCAGAGTGACACATAGGATACCTAGAATAGAGTGGATAGTCATGACGCCAACAGAATGTCAGGTTCTGTTGATTGCGATCATGAGACCCACGACCAGTCGAGGTTCAAATGAGATACCGTTGTTGGCATGTATTTGCGACAATGATGGTGTTTCGGGAGAACTGATAACGCTGGAAACCATTGACCTACCCTGACCTAGACTACACCTGTGAGTGGGGTGGGATATACATGACAGGTACCGTTGGTGACCGTTCTGTTGGTGACTTATGTTCTTATGGTTTCACTGTGCCTATGCCGAACCTTTGATCCTGCAACGTCCGATCTCATCCAGAGGCCACACACACTTCTCCTATGTGGGGAAACTTCCATTGCATCATTTACATCATGGCATATTTACCTTTCAAAAAAAAAAAAGAGGAGAAAAGAAAAAAGAAAAAGAAAAGAAAAGAAAAGATATATAAAAAAAAAAAAAGAAGAAAGAAAAGAAGTATTATTATTTCTCATGTGCATGCCATTTTTTTCAGGGTATCCAAGGTTATTATCTTCTTCACTTGAAATGGCTAACAACGTGACGGTTACCAAAGAGGTTACTAGGCGCACCTTCACCTGCAGTTTCTTCCGTGAGGATATAACGCCTCTGATTCGTTTGAGCACTTCAGTTACTGGGCAAAACTTGGATGAGTTCAGGAAAACATATGGTCATATCCTACACATGTTAACTTCTCGGGTTGATGAATGGGCTCTCTACACACTTCTTCAGTTCTACGATCCTGAGTTACGATGTTTCACCTTCCCTGATTACCAACTGGCACCAACCCTTGAAGAATATGCTGATATCCTCAAGATTAAGGTTCAACACAGGATTCCTTTTGTATGTGTACCTGAGAAACCGAAAATGGACCGAATTGCTGGTGCTCTTTATTTGAGCATGAAAGATGTTACAGATAACTGGAAGCCTAATGGTGGAACCCACGGATTCTATGTTAAGTTTCTGATGAGGAAAGCTGATGCCCTTGTTATTGAGAAGAAATGGAAAGAATTCAATGCTCTCTTAGCTGTTATGATCTATGGCTTGGTGTTGTTCCCGAATATCCCGAATTTCGTCGATCTTACTGCCATTTGCCTCTTTATGGATCAAAACCCTGTGCCTACTCTCTTGGCAGATACTTATTATGCTGTTCATTCCAGGTATGGGACGAAGGGAGCCGTTGGAGGCTGTTTGCCGTTGTTATACGAGTGGTTCACTTCACACTTGCCTAAAAGTGGACCGTTTGTCACAACAAAAGACTCACAGAAATGGCCTCAAAGGATCATGGGGCTTACGGCGAATGACATCGTTTGGTATCACCTTGGGAAAGGGATAGAGGAAGTTATTACTAGATGTGGTAGTTTTGACAACGTCCCCCTCATAGGGACGAAGGGAGTTATCAATTACAATCCAAGGCTAGCGCTGCGTCAGTTGGGTTTTGCACTGAAGGACAAGCCATTAGACAAGGAAATATTTGAATCTGTTTGCTTTAAGAAAGGGGCCGATCCAGAGGGTCTAGAAAAAGTGAGGAGCGCCTGGAATAGTATTCATACAGATGACCGAACCTCCTTGGGAGGGAAGAATGCCATTGCTAAACAAGCCTACACTGATTGGGTAAAAGATAGAGTCAAGAAGCGCCTATTGCCTTTCCCGAAGGTTAAACCATTGTATGAACAACCACCTGAAGTTTTAACTGCCACCGTGCCAGCTGAAGACTATACCCAGGTACATGTGGAAAACATCCGGTTGCGTGAGAAAAGGGAAGATGCTAAGATAGAGTACTTCTTGGTGAATCAGAAAAGGGCTGAATTAGCACATGAGGTTAAAATGTTGAAAGGAGAATCTTCCAGAGTTCAAAAGAGGACTAGAACCGAAAAGGGTGAAAAGGCTACCACTATCATCGTCGAGGATAACGAGAAGATCATAAAAAAGGCCATAAAAGAGGCAGAAGAGAAGCTCAAGCAAAAGTACAGAGAAGACTTGAAGGCCTGCAAGCTCCAGTTAGAAAAAGAGACTAAATATCAGCTGAGGACTATGAAAAAGAAACTGGAAGATGAGATTACTCAGAGGATAGCAGTCGAGACACAGCTGAAAGGAAGTCACCTCCGCTCCGCTCGACTAACAGAAGAGAATGTCAAGCTCAGAGATCAAATGGCAAGTATGGAGAATGCACCTGAGAAAGATTATCTCCCAGAATGTAAAGGATGTGACGAACTTAGGGAGTGCTGCAAGAAGTTGGATGGGCATTTGTTTCGCAAAGATGAGGTGATTCAAAGCCTTCTTAAAGGAAGAGACCGAGAAGCAACCAAGAAACTGTTTGATGAAACTAAGAAGTGGAGTGACGAGCACTTCAGACAAGGAGGACCTCTGTTTTATATTCAGATGGATTGATGTTTAAGTCTGTACGTCTCGACCACCACCAGACTTGTTGGATGGGGTCTTTTATTTCCTTTGTTGAACTATCTTGTTGATGTATGGCTTGCCCAAGTTTAAATCTCTGTTATGAATGAAAAAGAACTAGTTTCTCTTGATACTTATCTTTTGTCACGTTGTTAGCTATTCTGGGTCAATATTAAATCTTGGATACTCTGAAAATGGCACATCACGTCATACGCACACATGCACTCATACATTCACATTATCACATTGCATTTTTCAGGTTATTGTACAAGAAACTAATTGGGGTCCTTTTCAGCAACAGATTTCTTTCCCGACGACGAAGCTGACTTTCTTACATCCTTACCGCACCAGGAGCAACGAGAGAATCATGGAACAATTTGAACAGAATCAAGCTGCCCTCCGTAGGGATATGGATGTTATGGGGGAAAGAATGGCCCAACTTATGGAGACTCTCCATGCCGTTGTTCAAGGACAGGATGAACTCAGAAAAAGCGTCGCTAGTTTGGTCAAAGATACTCCTACCAATTCTGCTGACGGAGGGGTGAAAACTAAAGAGACTCCTATTAATGAGACACTGAAAGTAGTGGATGACCACCATGAGGTTATTGATCTTGAGCATGATCTTACTGCTGAGTTGACTGAGACTGCTAAGATGTACCAAGCTCTCGAAGAACGCCTTAAGGCTGTTGAGGTTGCTAAAACTTCGAGTTTCGACACTGCTGCTATGTGCTTGGTACCTGGGATTGTTATTCCCCCGAAGTTCAAAGTGCCGGATTTTGATAAGTACAAGGGAGTTACCTGCCCAGAGACTCACATTCGCTCCTACTGCCGTAAGATGGCCGCCCATGCTGAGAACGAACCTCTGCTTATGCATTTCTTCCAGGATAGTCTCACTGGAGCTCCGTTGGAGTGGTATATGAAACTCGAGAGGTCTAATGTTAGTACTTGGGGAGAACTTGTTGATGCCTTCTTGAAGCAATACCACTACAATACTGCTATGGCCCCTAGCCGTGCCCAGCTGCAAAATATGTCGCAGAAATCTGAAGAGTCTTTTAAGGAATACGCCCAGAGGTGGCGTGAACTTGCTGCTCGGGTCCAACCTCCTTTATTGGACCGAGAGTTGATTGATCTGTTTATGGGAACTCTGAAAGGACCGTATCTTCAGCACATGGTTAGTAATACTTCTCCTTCCTTTTCGGATGTGGTCATCATTGGTGAGAGGGTTGAGAACTGTGTCAAAGCTGGTACCATTCAAGGAGTTACTAATCCTAGCAACTCGAGTGGTAATGGTAAGAAGCCGTATTCTGGGTTTGTGAAGAAGAAGGAAGGTGAGACTAGCACCGCTTCTGTTGACCAAAGCCGAGCTCCTGCATATTCTGCTGTTCCGCCTCCTTATTATCCGATGCCTTATGCTGTTCCTGGTCCATATGTCCCTCAGGCATATGCTGCTGCTCTTCCACAACCATGGATGGCACCCCAACAGCCTTTCGTGCCACAACAACAAGCTGCTGCTCCTCAGAATCGTCAACAGAACCCTAGGCCTCAAGGTCAAAGGGGCCCACAAAGGACAAGATTCCAAGATAGGCATATTGATCCGGTTCCGATGCCATACGCCCAACTCCTCCCTCAGTTGCTTGCTGGCCAATTGGTACAACTCCGTGAACTGGGGCCTCCACCTAGTCCTCTCCCTCCTGGTTATGATGTTAATGCTCGATGTGAATTTCATTCAGGGGCTCCAGGTCATACTATTGAAAAGTGTAGAGCATTCAAGTTGAAGGTTCAGGATCTCCTTGACGACAAACTTATCTCGTTCGCTCCTACTGGTCCTAATGTGCAGAATAATCCTATGCCTCCTCATGCCGGTACGACCAATGCTATTGAGTTATGTGAGGATCAGATCCTGGTTAATGATGTTAATGAGGTTAGGATGCCGCTAGCAGTTGTCAGAGAGTATCTTATGCAACAAAAGGTTTTGTGTGAACTACATGACTACTGTTTGCATTGTTCTTCTAATCCTGAGGAATGCACTAGGTTGAGAGAGGAAATCCAGAAACTAATGGACGAAGGTGTTCTTAGAGTGGAAAGGGTCGTCCCTGTCGAAGATGTGGCTACTTTAGAGATCCCATACTACCCTGCTGAGATATCAAAGACTCAGGGCACTTCTTTGGTCATTCATGCTCCGAGTACTCCTTTGGTCGTTCAAGCTCCGAGGACTCCATTGGTCATTCAGGTTCCAAATGTTTCTTCGACTCCTTCAACCTCGTCTATTATTCCCTCTCCTGTGAATGATTCTAAGGCTGTTCCTTGGAGTTATAATGCCGTGTATATTCAAGGGAAGAAATATGATTGTCCTCCAGTGGGTAATTCGAGCATCACTAATATTACTGGCACTAGTGGCATTACCCGTAGTGGCCGGATCTTTGCTGCCCCTCCTCCGCTTCCTAAAGAGACCAATAAAGAGGCTAGTACACAAGCAAAAGGAAAGCAAGTTGCTGTTGATCCTCCTGTGACACGTAATGCACAAGATGCCGAGCAACTCTTGAAAATCATTAAGAAAAGTGATTACAAAGTGATTGACCAACTCGATCAGACTCAAGCCAAGATCTCCATCTTATCTCTCTTGGTACATTCTGAAGCTCATCGTGATGCTCTGATGAAAGTTCTGGCTTCCGCTCACGTAACTCAAGACATTACCGTGCCTCAGTTTGAAGGGGTTGTGACCAACATTGCTGCTGGTAATTGTTTGGGTTTTTCTGATGATGAGCTTCCACCTGAGGGTAGAGCACACAACAAAGCGTTGCATATCTCCGTCAAGTGTCTGGATGCTGTGTTGTCTCGAGTTCTGATTGATACCGGTTCTTCTCTTAATGTGATGCCCAAGACTACTTTGTTTAAGCTGAGTATGGATGGGATTATGATGAGACCATGCACTATGAGTGTCAGAGCGTTTGATGGCTCCAGAAGGTCCGTAGAAGGGGAAATTGATCTGCCTGTTTTGATTGGCCCTCACATGTTCTATATTGCCTTCTATGTCATGGATATAAGTCCTTCATACACTTGCCTCTTGGGTCGTCCTTGGATCCATGCTGCTGGGGCTGTGACATCTACCCTCCATCAGTGTTTGAAATTTGTTGTGAATGACAAGATTGTTGTGATCACTGGTGAAGAGGATTTGATTGTCAATAATCTGGCGTCGTACCGTTATGTTGAAGTGGAGGGAGAGATACAAGAGACACCTTTTCAGGCCTTAGAGATCGTGTCGGTTGATAAACTCCCCGTGGTTGAGAATAAGAAGGAACTCGGAGCACCCCTCTCGTCTTTAAATGATGCTAAGGCCTTCTTAGAAGCTGGTACTCCCCATAGTGCTTGGGGCAAGCTGATTGATGTTCATGAGAAGCGAGACAAGTATGGCCTTGGGTATCAGCCATCTTCCTCTACTCAGCTCAGCATAATTCCTGGAAAGAAGGTGATTCCCCCCATTTCTCAAGTGTTCGTCAGTGCAAGCACTAATTCTGGAAGTCAGGTTCTCGCCGTGGACGATGATGATGAAGAAGATCTCTCCAAATTCATTTGCCATGCTGCGCCTGGACAGGAACTCAACAATTGGACTATCTTGGACATCCCTAGAGTCACTTTCATGGAGATGTAATTTTCTTGTTTCGATAAGTCATATGCTTCGCCCTAAGCATTTTGACCACTTGTATAAAGAAGGGCCCCCCATGTTGTTTCAGTTTGTTTAATATTGAATAAAAATCATGTCTTCGCATGCAATTACTGTTCCATTTCTTTCATTTTTGTTTTTACTTTAAAAACTTTTTCAAAAATGGCAAAGCTTTCCTTTTTCCTTTTTATGTGTTGCATTCTAAGGCATAAATCATCCATCGTGCAGATCCGGCTCGAATTCCATCAAAAATGATGATGTTACAGTTCCACGTCTTAATATCCTTGAGAATCCAATTGACCAAGCCGATGAGGATAGTGGGGAAGATTGTGAAGTCCCTGAGGAATTGGCAAGACTTTTGAGACAAGAAGAGAAATCGATTCAGCCACATCAAGAAGCCATAGAAATCATCAACCTCGGTACAGAAGAGGCAAAGAGAGAAGTCAAGATAGGTGCCGCTTTGGAAAGTGATGTAAAAAGAAGGTTGATTGAGTTGCTTCGAGAGTATGTTGATATCTTCGCCTGGTCATATGAAGACATGCCTGGTTTAGACACGGATATAGTTATGCACAGGCTACCTCTTAAACCAGAATGTCCGCCTGTAAAACAAAAACCACGAAGAACTCGACCTGATATGGCTTTGAAAATCAAGGAAGAAGTTGAAAAACAGTTGAAGGCTGGTTTCTTATCTGTGTGTGAGTATCCTCCTTGGATTGCAAACATAGTACCCGTTCCTAAGAAGGACGGAAAGGTACGCATGTGTGTTGACTACCGAGATTTGAATAGGGCAAGTCCGAAGGATGATTTCCCTCTGCCTCATATTGATGTGCTAGTCGACAACACTGCTCAGTATTCGGTGTTCTCTTTCATGGATGGTTTTTCTGGCTATAATCAAATAAAAATGGCTCCTGAAGATATGACCAAGACTACTTTTACCACACCGTGGGGTACATATTGTTATAAGGTGATGCCTTTTGGTCTTAAGAATGCTGGTGCAACATATCAACGAGCTATGGTGACCCTTTTCCATGATATGATCCATAAGGAGATTGAGGTGTACGTCGATGATATGATTGCAAAATCCCAAACGGGGGAGGAACATTTGGTATACCTTGAGAAATTGTTTGCTCGTTTGCGAAAATTCAAGTTGAGGCTTAATCCAAATAAGTGCACTTTCGGAGTGCGATCTGGAAAGTTACTTGGATTCATTGTGAGTCAACGAGGGATTGAGGTCGACCCTGACAAAGTAAGAGCAATACAGAATATGCCAGCACCAAAGAATGAAAAAGAGGTCCGAGGGTTCCTTGGGAGATTGAATTACATAGCCAGGTTCATTTCTCATCTCACTGACACCTGTGAACCCATCTTCAAACTGCTGCGCAAAAATCAAGATATCCGTTGGGATGATCATTGCCAGGAAGCCTTCGAAAAGATCAAGCAGTACCTCCAAGAGCCACCAATTCTCATGCCTCCGGTTCCTGGGAGGCCGCTGCTTATGTACTTAACTGTGCTTGAAGGATCTATGGGGTGTGTGCTGGGCCAACATGACGAGTCTGGTCGAAAAGAGTGCGCCATTTATTACCTGAGCAAAAAGTTTACCGATTGTGAATCCCGCTACTCACTACTCGAGAAAACTTGCTGTGCTTTGGTATGGGCTGCTCGCCGACTGAGGCAGTATATGTTGACTCACACTACTCTATTGATCTCCAAAATGGACCCGATAAAGTACATCTTTGAAAAACCGGCTCTTACAGGAAGACTAGCCCGATGGCAAATGCTTTTATCAGAATATGACGTCCAGTATGTCACACAAAAGGCCATCAAAGGAAGTGTCCTTGCAGATCATCTTGCTCATCAGCCATTAGAAGAGTATCAGTCGATGAAGTTTGACTTTCCTGATGAGGATATCATGAAATTAGATGATAATGAAGGACCCGAACCAGGAGAGCGATGGACTCTCACGTTCGATGGTGCATCAAATGCTATGGGCCATGGTATTGGGGCAGTTTTGACTTCTCCTCGTCAAACTCACATCCCTTTCACAGCTAGAATATGCTTTGATTGCACAAACAATGTCGCAGAATACGAAGCTTGCATAATGGGTCTCGAAGCGGCCATTGATATGAGGATCAAGATCCTTGAGGTGTATGGGGATTCTGCCTTGGTTATACATCAAGTGAGAGGTGATTGGGAGACACGACACCCCAATTTAGTCCCTTATAAGGACTATGTCTTGGAGTTGTTGCCGGCTTTCGAGGAAATCACTTTCAATCATATCCCCCGAGAGGAGAATCAATTGGCAGATGCCTTGGCTACTTTGGCAGCTATGTTCAGAGTTAGTTCCCCAAAAGAAGTGCCAGACATAAGGATCCTCCGTTACAAAGAACCCGCCCATGCGTTCCCTGCTCATTGTCTCACTACTGAAGATGTGTATGATGAAAAGCCATGGTATTATGACATCAAAAGGTATGTTGAGAAGCAAGAGTATCCCGAAGATGCTACGATTGGTGATAAGCGAACGCTTCGAAGGTTAGCATCCAAATTCTTCTTGTCAGGAGACGTCCTGTACAAAAGAAACTATGATTCAGTTTTGCTCAGATGCGTGGATAGACACGAAGCAGAATTGATCATGCGGGAAATTCATGAAGGATCTTTTGGAACTCATTCCAGTGGGCATTCTATGGCCAAAAAGATCTTGCGAGCAGGATATTACTGGATGACGATTGAAAGTGATTGTTATGTGTACGTGAAGAAATGTCACAAATGTCAAGTGTATGCTGACAGAATTCATGTTCCTCCGACTCCTCTGAATGTCCTGACATCGCCTTGGCCTTTTGCTATGTGGGGCATAGACATGATCGGACGGATAGAGCCACAAGCCTCAAATGGACACAGATTTATTCTTGTTGCTATCGACTACTTCACCAAATGGGTTGAAGCCGCTTCTTACAAGAACGTGACCAAGCAAGTCGTTACTCGCTTCATCAAGAAAGAGATCATATGCCGATATGGGATTCCAAACAAGATCATCACTGATAATGGGTCCAATCTTAATAACAAAATGATGGCAGAGTTGTGTAAAGAGTTCAAGATCGAACATCACAATTCATCACCCTATCGGCCAAAGATGAATGGCGCAGTCGAAGCTGCTAACAAGAATATAAAGAAGATTGTCCAGAAAATGGTTAGAACGTATAAAGATTGGCATGAGATGTTGCCATTTGCTCTGCATGGCTATAGAACTTCTGTCCGTACTTCAACTGGGGCAACTCCTTTCTCTCTTGTCTACGGCATGGAGGCCGTACTACCTGTCGAAGTGGAAATTCCTTCGTTGAGAGTCTTGATGGACGCCAAACTCGATGAAACAAAATGGGTTCAAACGAGGCTTGATCATCTCAATCTAATTGAGGAAAAACGCTTATCTGCTATCTGCCATGGCCAGTTGTACCAAAAGAGGATTAAGAAAGCGTATGACAAGAAGATTCGGCCTCGAGAATTCCACACAGGTGACCTAGTCGTAAGGAAGATCTTGCCAATTCACACCGATCCAAGGGGCAAATGGACTCCCAACTATGAGGGACCATACATTGTTAAGAAATCATTTTCAGGTGGTGCTTTAATCCTGACAAAGATGGATGGGGAAGACGTTCCGCTTCCAGTCAATTCAGACTCAGTCAAAAAATACTACGCATAAAAGACCCGCTAGGTCGACGTACCTAGGCAAAAATAAGGGCATTCCGGCAAACCAAAAGGGTTTGGGCAAAAATTAGGGATAAAACAAAAAGAATAACCCGCTAAGTTGAAAACCCGAAAGGGCGACTTAGGCAAAAAGGGGTATCCCGCTGGATTGAAAACCCGAAAGGGCGATCCAGGCAAAAGTTAGGGATCAAAAGCGAGAGACTGCAGTCTGAATACCCTTCACAAAGACCACTACACGCCCTTGGCAGAACGGACAGATCAATCCAACCATTCCCCTTTTGAAGCAAAGCATTGAGAGGATCAAGGATATGGGAACTGTAGCAATATCAGTTTTAATGGAAATTCGAGCATTTCTCTTTGCCATTTTGCTTTTTGCATTTTATTTTCCTTTCGCAACTACCTCATTTAGGAGTTGCCTCCTTGTACAGAAGCCTATTCATAGGCATTCCATCAATAAAAAGATCTTTTGATAAGAAATGTTCTTTCCTGCTTTCATTTTTTTTCGCATGCGAGATGTGATTTAATTCGTTATTAAACATTGCATTGAAAACATGGGGGCAATAATCACAAAATCAAAACGAAACATGATGTTACGTAAACATAAAAGTGCTCGAAGGGGCACCATTTGCATCCAAACGTTGTTTTCTGTGCAGGTTGCAGGTTCTAGCCATCATCTTGACTCATGACGTGTCACAAAGGTCATCATCATCCCGCATGAAAGTTCCAGAATATAATTCATCAGTACTGGTAAGCATGGAGCACATGAAAAGGTCCCTATTCCCCTTCCATATGGCAGACGAAGAATGGTCTCTCAAAAAACTCGTGATTCCCCGAGCAGTATAGGATGTAAAGAAAGTCGAGCAAAGTCACTTCCTCCCCAATAGAGTTATGTTCTAATCCTCCACACAGTTGCCAATAATCTTTGGCACTATGAAGCTTCCAACGCCCACCCACAATGGCGTCTCAAGATCACAGGCAACGGACCCCAATGATCCTACTCTTCTGTTCCACCAGGGCCTTTATTTGGCACTCTTTGCATATAGAATCCATTGCATACAGCATTGCATCCTCAAAAGCGTAGCATATCCATTACAATGGATCATTACGCCGTAAAAACTCAAACATGCATACAAAGCATAAGCCAGATAATAGGAGCCAATGTTGAATCAGAACAATGACCCATCCTCTCAAGTTGTTACCTGTACAAACTTTGCCTGATATCTGCTATCATACTACAAACACTTCCAACCACGGTGCCGATGCGAGGTATCTTCAATCTCTGATGAGTGTCTGACACAATGTCTTCTTCCGTCCCTCGATGTCGATTCGATGTTGAGTCGTAAGATCGCTACGAGATCTTATTCCTTTCCAAAGTGTGGAAAATCGCACGAGATTTTCTTTCGATGTTGAGTCATAAGATCGCTACGAGATCTTATTCCTTTCCAAAGTGTGGAAAATCGCACGAGATTTTCTTTCGATGTTGAGTCATAAGGTCGCTACGAGATCTTATTCCTTTCCAAAGTGTGGAAAATCGCACGAGATTTTCTTTCGATGTTGAGTCATAAGGTCGCTACGAGATCTTATTCCTTTCCAAAGTGTGGAAAATCGCACGAGATTTTCTTTCGATGTTGAGTCATAAGGTCGCTACGAGATCTTATTCCTTTCCAAAGTGTGGAAAATCGCACGAGATTTTCTTTCGATGTTGAGTCATAAGATCGCTACGAGATCTTATTCCTTTCCAAAGTGTGGAAAATCGCACGAGATTTTCTTTCGATGTTGAGTCATAAGGACGCTACGAGATCTTATTCCCTTCAGTCCTGATGTTGAGTCATAAGATCGCTACGAGATCTTATTCCTTTCCAAAGTGTGGAAAATCGCACGAGATTTTCTTTCGATGTTGAGTCATAAGATCGCTACGAGATCTTATTCCTATCCAGAGTGTGGAAAATCGCACGAGATTTTCTTTCGATGTTGAGTCATAAGATCGCTACGAGATCTTATTCCCTTCAGTCCTGATGTTGAGTCATAAGATCGCTACGAGATCTTATTCCTTTCCAAAATGTGGAAAATCGCACGAGATTTTCTTTCGATGTTGAGTCATAAGATCGCTACGAGATCTTATTCCCTTCTTTCGATGTTGAGTCATAGATCGCCACGAGATCTTATTCCTTTCAGTCCTGACGTTGAGTCGTAAATCGCACGAGGTCTTTTTCTTTCGATCATTGTTTCATACAACCATTCTCTTTGAAAACCCTGTATTGGCACCGTTACCACGTTACAAGCTATCACCGTTCAACCATTACTCACCGCAAATATTTCCATCAGAAAAACAAAAATCTCTTTCCCCAGCAGATATCAAACAAAAATAACACTCACACCATCTTTTCTTCAGGACAAATTTCAGGTCTTGATATTTAATCTTCTCCTACCTTGAATGTTCGAAAGGCTAACGCCAATCTCACCTTCAGGTTTAAGACGATTAAATAGGGGCAGCTGTCATACCCCAAATTTGTCCTACCCCTTTACTTCTAACTGGCTTAGGCTTTGCACTCATGTACATACATCACTTAGGTCATAATCCATACCCATGCATTCATATCATAGGTTCTATTCAAAGGCTAGCAAGAGAAAACTCCATTGCAAAGGAGTTTTGATCAAAGAATGTGGAAACTGAAGTATAATCATGTGGCTCTCAGTTCATTGAAGTCCTCCTGGATTGGGGTGTCTCTTTGTTTCAAATCAGGGCACTGATTAGAGGGCACGAGCTTGCAAATCATCTGGTTCTTTAAATCGGGGTTTCGTTGACCAAAGTCAACCAGTTGAATTTCTGGTCAACATTTAATCAGAAGTGGCTTCTATGTGTGGAAAACTTCTCATACTGACTGTGTGAATGTGTTTGGTTGACTGGATGTGAGTGGAAGAGATTTAATCGGGAATTTCATCAATAGTCGGGAAAATCGGAACAGTTGACTTTTGGGTCAAAATCGGGAAAATCATTCAAATATCGACTCTTGGTGGAAAACCAGTCAAATAAAGTCAATGAAATGAATAAAATCAAGTTTTAACTAAAATTTACCATTTTGGGAAAGTTAGTTAAAATGAGAAAATCCTAGAATAGAAACTTCTACACTTAGTGAAATTTCTGAAATTTTGAGAATGGTTGACCAGTTCACTTCCCAACTGGATTTCACGTGGATCTATGCATTATCTCAGAAAATGTTCAACATCAATATTGTTCATCTCATGGAGATGAACAAATTTGTAGTTGAGTGTTTTTCCATTTGAAGCATGGTTCGTGAGTTACAGAGACGCAAAGTCTGAAGATTTTCACTGAGTCAAGTCGAGCTTCCAGACAAGTTGTCATGCTAGCACAAGCATTTGCTCAAACATGTAGTGTGCCATTTTCCAATTGAGTTTCAGGAAATTCTAAAGATCTTTTTAAGGAATTATTGAGGTCTCTATCTTCCTCGCCATGTGTTCTTCCCAATGGGCTATGGGTTGTGTTGACTGAATACGTATTGATCAAAATATAAGGGCTCAAAGTCATCTCTTCATCAAACCACGCGTTGCCAAGTACAGGAATCAAAACCCATGGCATGCATGAGACATTACGTCGAACACTTGGCAGACTACTTTTAACGCTAATTATTAAAGTCTACAAAAGTCCATTGAGAATGAGTGTGGAGCCATATTACTCTTTGCCACGTCTCCTTTCCGTTAAGCCATATACTATATCAATTGAACAAGTGATAGGCGAGATATATGGTCTGGAAGTCGTGCCCTGATCAAGTCAACTTTTGCCAAAGAATAAGGGCCAGAAGCTAGGTCACGGATGCCCTGGGTATGCAGTGGGGAATCATTCGGTTTGAAAGTTGATTTTGAATGTGTTACACTTGTTTTCTCTCTAAAGCATCAACATAAAAAAGGCTCTATCCCATGTCCCCTGCGTTGTGAGCCCTTATTTGTGTCAAATGATGAGTCATGAAAGGATCTATGAGCCCACAAAGAGGGCTGCACAGTTTGTTTTGCAAAAGGCTTGGCATAAGATAAGTGGCAACAGTGTATACGTAAGCAGCATCCGGTACTTCCATAACGAACCATGCATCAGTCTGAGCCATCCAAAAGCGTGAGAGAGTTTACCAAAAAGAAACTTGCGTGTTCCCTAAGTTTTGTAGAGAAAAGATTCACTACTCCTCACCACACCAAACACAACCATACACCACCACGCTATATAAAGAAAACCCTTCTCAAAGTCTCAGACACGATTCATTTTTCTGCTCACACTCAACTCTCCCATTCTCTCATCACTCTCTTCTCTCTACTCCACCCTCTCTCATCTTCATCTTCAACCAACCACCATAACCAACTCCGGTGCCACCCTAACCGCCTACACCAGCAAACTCCGGTCACCATACTTCAACCATCACAAACCTCCATTGAATCTCGCCATTGTAACTAACATGACTTAAGCTTCCAGACTCTCTTTTTCTGTGCTCATCAAGATTCAACGAAGCGTCATCATCATTACGTCTTCATATAGCTTCATTATCGCGTGTTTCAAGTAAGGATCACCTCTGTTCAGACTTCAAAGGCTGCTACAAGGAACTGGATTTGCTTCTCGAGTGGACTAAACATTAGCGTCACTTTCAAGATCCAGATCTGAAAACTTGAGGTCTTGCGAAGATAATCATTCAAAAACAGTTTCAGGTACGTTCTCAAATCCATTGCCGAGCATGTTAGCAACAGGTATAGATTATGTGTGCATCCGGAATGTGATTAACGCTAGTAATATCCGCTTGAATGCTTGTTTGAGTAAGTGTAGTTCTGTTCGATATGATTGTATGTTTAATAGGTAGAATAGGTCGCTTCTTGAACATCTTGCATCGTATAATCCATCCCTGTGCCATTGATGTACGTTTTAGTGGATCTGTGTTCGATTTAGGGCTTTGCATTTGCTATCGATCTGTTATTTAGAGTAGGAATTGTTGAAAAATAATGGTAGATCTGTGATCTACGCGAAAATCCGAGGGGGACGGTAGTGATTTGGCTAGGTTTTAGGCCGGTGTAGCGCGGTTCCGTTGATGGCAAGCCGGAGGAGACGATCGGCGTCTGTTTCCGGCGCCTGCGTGTGATGCATGGCGTTGGTCCCTTCATGGTGACGTGGCGTGTTCTTGTTGGTTTACATTTTTCAATTGATTCCATTTTGTCCTCATTCAAATGATTGATCTGTGACGTGGCATCGTATGATTCGCTTGTGCACTACTTTGTCTCATTCCACTTGAAAGCCTTTTTGACCAATTGATGAAAGATACAGCATGCATGTACGTTACGTTTTGATAAAAGAAGAGACTATAATAAAATAAAATGCTGAATATAAAATGAAATGAAATAAAAAAACAAAAAACGTTTGGGCCACGTTGCTGAACGCACCCCCCCCCCTTTTGTGGCCTGCTGCACCATTTTTAGCTAAACAAAAATCTGAAACAATGCCTTTTGGGCCAATACCAGAGGGCCGGCGCCCCTTTGCTCTTCGCATCAGCATATCCAATTTGCACCCCTGTTTCCCTTTATCTTTTAATTCAAATTTTAGTTTAATTAGTTTTTCTTGTTATTTCTTTTAATGATTAAATGCTAATTTTTCTACTATTACTTTGAGACTTTACCATGATTTTTGACGCAAAAAGGGACACATAAAAACACTAGTTTAGGCTTATTAGAATGTAGGTTCTTTAAGTGCAATTTAGACTTGAATTAGGAATCCCCCATAAAAAGCTTATAAAAAATAGTAGATTCTCTTAGGTTAATTTTGACATTTAAAGTTCTTTTATAAAACCCATAAAAATGGTAGTTTTTTTTAGTTTCATTTTTTGTACTAATACTTGAATTGCTTCTCTTATGCTTTTGTATCATTTTCATGCTATTTGTGTATAATTGTTGTGTGACTTTGGTTACTTGTTTTTGGCCTTATCTTAGGCCTATTTTGTTGATACCATTTTAATGCTTCTTTTAGAATCTATCCCATGTTAACATTAGGATTTAGACTTGTATTAGAATAACTTAGATTAGAATTTAGGATTAGTCCCCTATTGCATTCTTTTTTCTTTTTCAACTCTTTAAAACATTAATAAACGGAAGATGCGAATCACATTAAGCAAGTGATTGAGAAATGAGTGGGATTCATTCCCTAATCTATTTCTCAATCGCTTAGTGGCATAGAAACGAGTGGGATTCATTCCCTAATCTGTTTCTCAGTCACTACTTAATGGGAGAGAAATGAGTGGGATTCATTCCCTAATCTGTTTCTCAAACATTAATTAATGGGAGAGAAATGAGTGAGATTCATTCTCTAATCTGTTTCTCAAACATTACATAATGGGATGGAAGTGAGTGGGATTCATTCCCTAATCTACTTCTCGATCATTATACATTTTATGTGATTCGAATCGCAGAGTAATTTCCCTTAAAAAATACACAACCAAAAACACTTAAAACATCTAACAATGGTTCAGACTAAAGCAAAGTAGAGAAAGTGGTGAGTGGCCCGGTATTGGGTACTGTTCATCACTCATCTACCCTAAAAGACACAAACCAATCTCTTTCTTCTTCCTAAGGGCACCGTTATCTCCGCTCCATTGCATCCTAGGCTGTCCCCTTATGCAAGAGCGCGAGCGTTAACTCCGCCCAACTAAAAAACACAAAAACAAACAGAAAATCTTTAGCCGAGCTACGGTAACTCTGATTCCTGAAAAGGATACGTAGGCAGCGGGGTAGGGCCCGTGCGAGTACAATTCTTTGTTTTCCCTACATTTTGCATTCATTTTGCATTTAGACATAGACATAGTACACACCCTTTAGATAGAAACAAACATAGGTGGATACCATCGAGTACGATGGGCGCGAGGGGTGCTAATACCTTCCCCTCGCGTAACCGACTCCCGCACCTAGATTCTCTGGTCGCAAGACCCTGTTCCTTCCTTTGCTAGGTTTTCTGATATTCCTTTCCCTTATGGGATAAATATATTGGTGGCGACTCTGTTCATTTTTCGCGAGCGTGCGACAGTTTGCTTCTGCCAGAGGGTTCGCGGCGCGACCTAGCTGTTGCGCGGTGCGAACTGAAGCTTTCTTAACCAAATTCTTTAGCTTAACGAGATAAACCGTTTAGACCATAACTTTTGAACCGTAACTCTGTTTTAATCACCGTTCGAAGTGGTAGGAAGCTAGAAGCGTGTACTTTCTAGTAGTGTAGGTTTTGGGAAAAAGGGGAGAATTATTTAATCGAGAGTCGGGAAATTGCTTGATTACTTGGGTTGGTTTTCGTTCGGAATCATGAGAACGTTATGCTTTTGGTATGATGCTTGTGTACTCTATAATTGTTGGTTGAGTTCTATTGCAGGTGGATTGGTAAACCTTTGTTATATATATTTATATCAGAGAGGTTTGAATAACTTCATTGTTATGTGAATAAAGGTTAAGTGAGGAAACTAGGAATTTTTAGGTTATGTAGCTTAACAAAGAAACCTAGGATGAGACATTATATGGAACATACGTGTTTGGAATCTTATGAGGAAAGGCTAACAGGCCTAGTGGTTTGCGTGAGCGATCACCATTGTATGATGTATTAATCGGAACCGTTGTATTTTCTTTATTTCTTTATTTTTCTTTTGAATGCTAACAGGCATTCTTCGTGCAGAGAGGCACTGTGCAGAGAGGCACACATAATCTTGGCAGGTTTGATTCCCGCTTTTGTGTACGAATGGAACCTACGGGTAGAGACTTGTGATGGTGTACGGGCCATGTGAAGTGACGATTCATGGGGAAAGGCTCATGAGTCCGAATCCATTTTGTATGTCAAGATTTTCCAAAGGATCCATGACTCGTGCCACCTCCTAGACGTAGAAGGGGACGGGAATATGGGGATGCCTTGGTATTGGTTTCCGATTAGTAATCTTGTGTTTGAGTTGTTGAACTCTAAGTATGATTCCATATAATGTTAGTGTGTGAACTCAAGGTCTAGTTCCTTGTTGTGACTTGAGATTTATAGGCTAGAACCCTTTAGAGCCGAGAGGACCCATAAGATAGGGAACTCACTGAGATATTTTATCTCACCCCATTATATATTGATTTCAGGTACTACAGGTTCCGCGAAGGGTAAGGAGAAAGCAGTTTGATTTCCTTATTCTTATGCCTCTTTTGGATATGGCGAAGCTTCCGTTGTGGATTTTATTTTGTGATCATTGTTGATCTAGTTCTTAGTATTTACTTTTGAACATCTTGTATGTATTATGCCGTTGTTAGAACTTTGTATTTTGGGCATTAATATGTATAATGTGTTGACTAGGAACTTATAAGTATTTTCAGTACCAAATACTTGGATTCATGTATATGTATATGCTTTGATGTATGTATTTATATATGGGTGTTACAGTTGGTATCAGAGCAGGTCGTATCCTCGACCTAGCCATGAGATATTATAAGTGTTTCTTTCTGTCCAAGATGTGTTGTGTTCCCATGAGTTTTGTTGTGTTATGACTATGGTATTGAGCCTGATCAACTTAATCCCATTTTGATGACCTCCAGGAACATGGCGGACGGACGCAGGACTCGTGGTCGACCCCCCACACGACCTCCACAAGTGAATACACCGGATGGCGGTGCGAATGTTCCATGGCCCCAGTTCATGCAACAGATGCAACAGCAGCAGAATCAGTTCATGCTGTAGATGATGCAACAGATGAATGGCGGTCATAATGTTCCAGTGGTTGTGCCCGAAGTTGTAGGTGGGACTTATAGGGATTTCATTCGCATGAATCCTCCGGAATTTCATGGCGGACTAGATCCTATAAAGGCACATGAGTGGGTGGCCAATGTAGAAGGAATCTTTGAGATAGTGCATTGTAGTGAAGAGAACAAGGTGGTGTTTGCTTCTCATTCGCTGAAAGGTCCAGCTATGAGGTGGTGGAAGGGTGCTTCTGCTTTGATGACTACTCAGGAGGTACCTAAGGAATGGGAAAATTTCAAGACCACTTTTATGGAGAAATACTTTCCTAGTTCACTGAGGACTAAGAAGGAGTTGGAGTTCCAACAGTTAAGGCAGGACAATATGTCAGTGGCTACTTATGCTGAGAAGTTTGAAATTTTGGCTGCTTACTCTAGGCAGGCCGCGTATGCTCCTGATGAGGGTTGGAAGGTGGACCAGTTTCTGTTTGGGTTAAGGGCTGATATCTCACATAGTGTGTCCCAGAGGGAGTTCACTACTTATACGGAGTTGTTGCGACAATGTTATGTGGCTGAGACCAGTTTGAAGAAAGTTCAAGCTGAGGAAGATTTGAAGAAGAAGAATCAACATGAGAGGGGAAGGCCAAGCCAACAATTTCGACCTAGGCCACAAGCTTTCAAAGGGAAACAAGTGCAAGGTTCTCGGTCTAGTGCACCTCCGGTGTGTCGTAGTTGTGGTAAGAATCACCTTGGAAGGTGTACCTTTGAAGGGGTGAAATGTTTTCATTGTCATCAAGAAGGGCATATGGCTAGGAATTGTCCTCAGAATAGGAATCAAGTGCAAGGAAGGGGTACTGGTAGAGTTTATACCTTGGATGCTAAGAAGACCAAGAGTGATAACTCTTTGATTACGGGTACGTGTTTCATTAATGGGCATTCTTGTTTTGTTCTATTTGATTGTGGAGCAACACACTCTTTTGTGTCATTGCAATGTATGAAGCGACTTTGGTTGCAAGCTACTCCTTTATTTCCTCCTATGGCGGTTACTACTGCTATGGATGAGATGGTAGAGACACCGTTGGTGTGTGAAAATTGTGTGTTATCTGTGGGTGGTAGGAATTTCCAGATTGATCTTGTTTGCTTACCACTTAAGAAGGTAGATGTTGTATTGGGAATGGATTGGCTTTCTGCTAATTCGGTGTTCATTGGGTGTGAAGAGAAGTTAATCATTATTCCATCTGAAGAAGCTACTCCGAAGGATGTGTTGACTACTATACTAGAAGGTACGGTAGGTATGATTAATTTCTTGTTTGAGAAAGAGAAGTCTGTTCTGTTGGTTCTCACTGAGGAGACGGGTGACAAGTTAGAGGTTTTGCAAATTGCTGTTGTTAGAGAATTTCCTGATGTTTTTCCCGAGGATGTCACTTCTCTTCCTCCTGAAAGGGAAGTGGAATTCTCTATTGACCTGATACCGGGAACGGCTCCTATATCCGTTTCTCCGTATCGGATGGCACCGCTTGAATTAAGAGAATTGAAGGGGCAATTGGAGGAGCTGATGGCTAAACATTTTGTGCGACCTAGTGTCTCATCGTGGGGAGCTCCAGTGTTGTTAGTAAAGAAGAAGGATGGTGGGATGAGACTATGTATTGATTACCGTCGGTTGAATAAGGCCACCATCAAGAACAAATACCCTTTGCCAAGGATAAACGACTTGTTAGATCAATTGAAAGGAGCCTGTGTGTTCTCGAAGATTGATTTGCGGTCAGGTTATCACCAAATCCGTGTGAAGAGCTCAGATGTGCCAAAGACTGCGTTTAGAACCCGTTACGGTCATTATGAATTCTTGGTAATGCCTTTCGATGTTACGAATGCTCCAGTTGTTTTCATGGATTATATGAATCGGATATTCCAGCCTTACTTAGATCAATTTGTGGTAGTCTTTATTGATGACATTCTTATTTATTCTCGTACTCCACAAGAGCACGAAGAACACTTGAGGATTGTTCTGTCGGTATTGCTAGAAAATCAATTGTTTGCTAAGTTAAGCAAGTGTGAGTTTTGGATGACGGAGGTAAGATTTCTTGGTCATGTCATATCTCAAGGAGGTGTGGCAGTGGACCCGTCAAAAATTGAAGCGGTAATTAATTGGGAGAGACCGAGCAATGTCTCAGAAGTCCGAAGTTTCCTGGGCTTAGCCGGCTACTACAGAAGATTTATAAAAGGGTTTTCTCAATTGGCTTTACCGATGACTAGACTTACCCGAAAGGAGTGTCCTTATGATTGGGATTCGGGGTGTGAACAGAGTTTCATGGACTTGAAGGAAAGATTGACGACTGCTCCTATTTTAATCGTTCCTGATCCAAATAAGTCCTATGAAGTATTTTGCGATGCTTCTAAGAAAGGATTAGGAGGAGTATTGATGCAAGATGGTCAGGTGGTAGCTTACACATCTCGACAGTTAAAAGTTCACGAAGAGAATTATCCAACTCATGATTTAGAATTGGCTGCGGTTGTTTTTACCCTAAAGGTGTGGCGTCATTACTTGTATGGAGTTCATTTTGAAATGTTCAGTGACCACAAGAGTTTAAAGTACCTATTCGATCAGAAGGAGTTGAACATGCATCAGAGGCGGTGGATGGAATACTTGAAGGATTATGATTTTGACTTGAAGTACCATCCAGGCAAGGCAAATAAAGTGGCGGATGCCTTGAGTCGGAAGGTGTTAAAGAGGGCCGAATTGATGATGTTAGAGTATGCATTGTTGGAAAAATTTCGAGACCTCAACCTTCAATTTGTTTGGACCCAAAATGGGGTATTGATGGGAAACTTGAATGTTAATTCTATTTTGAGAAATGACGTTCAACAAGCACAAGTGTCAGATGCCAAGTTACAAGAGGTGTTGGTTCAACCAGGGTTTACTCGAGCTACGGATGGAGTGATTATGTTTAATCAGAGGATTTGTGTTCTGGACGATGCGTTATTGAAAAGAAGCATTTTAGATGAAGCTCACAAGGGTGCTTTCACTATACATCCGGGTTCTTCAAAAATGTATCAAGATTTGAAAAGAGATTATTGGTGGTCCGGAATGAAAAGAGATGTCGCGGTGTACGTATCGGAGTGTGCTGTATGCCAACAAGTAAAGATTGAACATCAAAGACCAGGTGGATTGTTACAACCACTAGAGATTCATATATGGAAGTGGGATAGTATTTCAATGGATTTTGCGGTTAGTTTACCTCGTACTCAAGGTGGATATGATTCTATTTGGGTGATTGTAGATCGGTTGACGAAATCTGCACATTTCTTAGCCGTGAAGACTACTTACAAGGCAAGTCATCTTGCGCGGTTATTTGTCGCAGAGATTGTGAAGTTGCACGGTGTACCCTCTAGTATTGTGTCGGATAGAGATCCAAAGTTCACTTCGAGGTTTTGGAGAGCTTTTCAACAAGCGATGGGATCTAAATTGTGTTTGAGCACGTCGAACCACCCTCAAACGGATGGTCAAACGGAGCGAACGATACAAACCTTGGAAGATATGTTAAGAGCTTGTGTGCTTGAAAGTAGAGGAAATTGGAAGGAGCTTTTACCATTGATTGAATTTGCATACAATAATAGTTATCACGCGAGTATCGGTATGGCACCTTATGAGGCACTGTATGGGAGGAAATGTAGAACACCGTTGTGTTGGTCAGAAGTTGGTGAGGATAGAATTTTGGGACCCGAAATTATTCAAGAGACCACAGACAAGATTAGAATGATTCGTGAGAAGGTTAAGCAAGCACAAGATCGTCAGAAGAGTTATGCGGATAACCGTAGGAGGCCTTTGGAGTTTATGGAAGGTGACCATGTATTCTTGAAGGTTACTCCGAGATTGAGGTTGAAAGGACCGTTTAAGTCGAGGAAATTAAGTCCGAGATACGTGGGACCGTATGAGATTCTAGAAAAGATTGGTGAAGGAGCTTACCGTTTAGCCTTACCGCCTTCTCTATCAGAAATGCATGATGTTTTTCACGTGTCTCAACTACGAAAGTTTATTCCCGATCCTTTTCTGCCGGTGTTACCAGATGCAATTGAGATAGAATCCGATTTGACTTTTGAACCCTTACCGAGCCCCATAGTGGGAAGAGAGACTAAAGTGTTGCGAAACAAGGAGATTCCTCTTGTTAAGGTTCAGTGGGATGCGACACATCCGGGTGATGCTACATGGGAACTTGAATCGGAAATGCGGGATGCTTACCCTCACCTTTTCAGGTAATTCTTAAATTCGAGGACGAATTTCTATTTAAGGGGGGGAGGATGTAATACCCCGTATTAAATTAAATGCTCTAATGTTATTAACTGACACTGAGGTTTTATCAATTGGTACATTAGAGATACTTTTGGACATTAAGTTAGTAGTGTTAACTTAAAGATATTTTTCTTATATCCTTCACTTTGCTTTTCTTCTTCATTATTCTTCTCCAAAGACAAAGTTAGAGAGAAGAGTAGAGAGAAGGAAGAGCAAGAGGAGCAAAGAGGAAAAGCTTGGATCTTCATCATTTCTCCGCCGAATCAACTCATCTTCGACATCAACGACTCGTAATCGAGGTGGGTTCTAGTTAGAAACTTGTAGTTTTGATTTATGGATGAAAATTATAAGTTTTGCATTTGGGGTTTTTATAGAAAACCTAGGTTTTTGAATCAAATCTTGAATAATCATGGTTGAGTGTTATAAATCATAAGTATACTATAGATATGTTGTTTCTATACTTTAGTATGATATGGAACAGGTTGGGATGTGGAAATGGTTGGATTGAACCATGGGAGAAGCAAGAAAACAGAACTGGAAATTCTGTTTTCGCGCGCTTCGCGGCGCGAACGAGGGGTGGCGGCGCGAACCTTGCAGATAAATTCTGGGGTTTTGGTTCTGCCATCAGTACGCGGCGCGTACGAGGGTTCGCGGCGTGAACACTCTGAGAATTTTGTGAGGTTTGCTTCTGCCAGAGGGTTCGCGGCGCGACCTAGCTGTTGCGCGGTGCGAACTGAAGCTTTCTTAACCAAATTCTTTAGCTTAACGAGATAAACCGTTTAGACCATAACTTTTGAACCGTAACTCTGTTTTAATCACCGTTCGAAGTGGTAGGAAGCTAGAAGCGTGTACTTTCTAGTAGTGTAGGTTTTGGGAAAAAGGGGAGAATTATTTAATCGAGAGTCGGGAAATTGCTTGATTACTTGGGTTGGTTTTCGTTCGAAATCATGAGAACGTTATGCTTTTGGTATGATGCTTGTGTACTCTATAATTGTTGGTTGAGTTCTATTGCAGGTGGATTGGTAAACCATTGTTATATATATTTATATCAGAGAGGTTTGAATAACTTCATTGTTATGTGAATAAAGGTTAAGTGAGGAAACTAGGAATTTTTAGGTTATGTAGCTTAATAAAGAAACTTAGGATGAGACATTATATGGAACATACGTGTTTGGAATCTTATGAGGAAAGGCTAACAGGCCTAGTGGTTTGCGTGAGCGATCACCATTGTATGATGTATTAATCGGAACCGTTGTATTTTCTTTATTTCTTTATTTTTCTTTTGAATGCTAACAGGCATTCTTCGTGCAGAGAGGCACTGTGCAGAGAGGCACACATAATCTTGGCAGGTTTGATTCCCGCTTTTGTGTACGAATGGAACCTACGGGTAGAGACTTGTGATGGTGTACGGGCCATGTGAAGTGACGATTCATGGGGAAAGGCTCATGAGTCCGAATCCATTTTGTATGTCAAGATTTTCCAAAGGATCCATGACTCGTGCCACCTCCTAGACATAGAAGGGGACGGGAATATGGGGATGCCTTGGTATTGGTTTCCGATTAGTAATCTTGTGTTTGAGTTGTTGAACTCTAAGTATGATTCCATATAATGTTAGTGTGTGAACTCAAGGTCTAGTTCCTTGTTGTGACTTGAGATTTATAGGCTAGAACCCTTTAGAGCCGAGAGGACCCATAAGATAGGGAACTCACTGAGATATTTTATCTCACCCCATTATATATTGATTTCAGGTACTAGAGGTTCCGCGAAGGGTAAGGAGAAAGCAGTTTGATTTCCTTATTCTTATGCCTCTTTTGGATATGGCGAAGCTTCCTTTGTGGATTTTATTTTGTGATCATTGTTGATCTAGTTCTTAGTATTTACTTTTGAACATCTTGTATGTATTATGCCGTTGTTAGAACTTTGTATTTTGGGCATTAATATGTATAATGTGTTGACTAGGAACTTATAAGTATTTTCAGTACCAAATACTTGGATTCATGTATATGTATATGCTTTGATGTATGTATTTATATATGGGTGTTACATATTTGTTGTTTTGTTTGATTTGAGCAAGCAATTAGGAGATCTACCCTAAGTTCATAAGGTTCTTTCCTATTTTCTTTTAGAAAATTTTCTTTGACTGGATACAGAAAGAAATTGTTTGAATTGTATTTGAAACAGTAGAATTGATTTTGAAAAAAGTAACAGAGGGATTACCCTAAGAGGTGCAAGTGTGATTGTGTTTTATTTTCAAATATTTTTTGTCTTTGAAATTAGTGATCTAACGCTTCAGTTATTATCTTTGACATACACGCAGTTTTATATGTACAGAAATTTAAAGTGCGGGAATGTAAAATGCGGAAAATAAATCTACGCTATTACATTGATTGTGCGAGAAATGTAAACTACGCTATTTACATGATTTTGACAACCTATACACTTATCTATGAATTTAAATTGCAATAAGATAAAAGGAGAATATTTTTTGATTTTTGGATGGTTGATTTTAATTAAAATCAATGCATAATTAATTTAATTAAAAGGTTAGGAATTAGAAATAGAATTTAAACCTAAAAGATTAAGTCTAAAATATGTCCAAATTGTGTGTCAATTAATTTTAAAATAAAATTAATTTTTTTTTTGGGATTTTTGAAATTGTTTTGGAAATTATTAAGCTAATTAATCAATAATTATGCAAATAATTATACAAATAATTTAAACTTGAAGAGAAAAATATTCTAAATATGTACAAAATTAGTCTATAATATATAAACTTGATTTAATAAAAAGAAAATATTTTTTCTGATTTTTTGATAGGTTAGAAATAATTAAAAGATGAATATAACAATATTATCTAATTAATTAAACAAAATATTTCAATTATGAAGAAAAATAAAATATTTTTGTATCAAAAATAATATATTATTTTATCAACCTAAAAATATTTTTATTATATTTTTTTTGATTTTTTAAACTATTTTTAAATAATTTTGCAAAGAAAATCAAATAAAATAGAAAATATAAATAAATATAATCTGGTGTGGTGCTATTCTGAGGGAGTATGGTGTGGTTGCGTGTTTATGAGCGTTAGATGAGCTGGTAAGTTGATCTGATGGTCCAGATATTGAGGTACATGGTATGTATGGATAGGAGTGCATCAATGGATTAGTCAGCATTCAAAAGTTCCAGGTGGGACCCACGCGAGCTGACCAGCGAATGAAAAGAAGGGGAAATGCCACGCGAGCGGTCAACAAGTCTTCTTTACTATTCATCATCTTCTTCCTTTTACCAGCGGAATTAGCTGCACAATTTCCTGCGGATTTGTCTTCAGATTTCCATGCTTTTGAAAACCTACAAAAACAGCCATGAACCAAAACAAGGGCCACCCAGGTTGACTTAAAATGATCTCCTGAACATGATGGTGGTGTTAGTTTTGGCTAAAAACGCATGGAACATGGCATACGAAAGTTCACATACTTGAAAACTCAATAATGGTATATGAGAATTCTTAGGTGGAAACTTGCATGTAAGGATTTAAACCTTTCCCAAACTATCTTGGTAACTTGTTAGAAATATTAGTTTACATTAAAACATGTTAAATTATGAGATACGAAAATTAAAGAAAGTGCATGAATATGTTACTTTTGAAACATGAGTTCTATGAGCATATAGCCATGAGTAATGATCCCAACTTACTATATTAGGTCTCAGGAGATGATTAGGATGATTAGTTTGTATTGATAATGGTTGGAAACTAGAAAACGAAAATTACAAAGTTTTGAGATTTTTTTTGAGAATTTTGTGAATTTCTTGGCTATTCCTTTGATGGATCTTTGTGTGTGTCTTTCTACTGAAGTATCCTAAGTAATATATAAGCAATAGAGTGCTGCAAACTTAAGCTAAGAAGCTTTGATTGCTTTTGAACTTTTGGTTTTTTTAATATTAAAAAGTTTGAATTTCTTGACCATGGCTTCATTTTCTTCATTCCTCTTGCTCTAGGCCTGCCATGTACCTCTATGCTGCAGAGTTTGGATCAATTTTGATGGCTCATGCTAAGGACAAAAGCCTTGAATCATTATCTTGCACCATTTCTCTTTTAGTTTAACTTTAAATGGAATAAAATTAAATTAAAAAAGAAATAAAAATGCCATGGGCCTCAAGTTGGTCGTGGGAGCCCTTTAATATCATTAGAAACATGTTTGGATCATGAATACTTGGCCTCTTTTGGAAAAAAACATTTTTGATCAATGTTGGTTTCATGCATTTTCCCAAAAAATAGCCAACTTCAACAAGGCATATCTCCCTCAATTTTGATCATATGAAGGAGTTCTTGTACTTTTTAGAAACCTCAAGATGTCCTCTACAAGCCACTTTGGAAACTTTTTTGCATTTGGAGAAGTTATCTTGATGTTATGGCCTTTGATAAAAAACCACTTTTTGTTGACTTTGAAAATGACCTGTAATGTCCTGGCTCATATTTTTCAAATGGTGAATCCAATGACCATGGGATCATTTTCATTTGAAAGATAATTCAATTCCCTTCAAAACAAGCTTTGGTTGGAATTTTTTGAATGAACGAGGAGAGAGTTATGGCCGGTTAAAGTTCAGTTGACTTTTTAGGAGAAAACCCTAATTTTGAAACTTAAGGTTTTGTTGATTTCTGGACTTTTCTTGATGAATTATGATCAACCATTGATCAAATGATGAATCTTTTGAAAAAATATGGATGTTGACAAAAAATTTCATTTTTGACTGTCTGTTGACTTTTCGGTCAAACTGGTCGTCTGTTGACTGTTTGAGTTGCTGACTGTGCGTCCGAGCGAATTGAAGTTTGAAAATTTGTCTGGTGGTACTTTGATACATATGGAGGTCCATGAAATCCATTTGAGGTCTCAAAAAACTTGTTCTCCTGAAAAAACAAAAACCCTAGTTAGGGACTGTTTGTGTAGGAGACAGTTAAGCGTACCTGATTTTTGTGCAGTGTTGAGTCCCTGCTGATCATGTGATTATCAGAAGACTTCTAGAACAAAAATCTTGGAATTTTGAAATATGAAAGATTGATTTGAATGATAATACAAAACACGGAGAATCGTGCTGTCAGCGGGTTTGCCTGTTAACTGGCTGTTCGGGAATTAACATAACAGTTAAAGTGAAAACTTAACAGTTAAAGTTAATTTTTTCTTTTTGTTTTTTGTTGTGTTAATGGTGAAAATTTATTTACTTGAGTTGTTAGAAAAACACAAACATAATAAATAATTAAAATATACCGTACGCGAACGAAATTACCGATAATAATCTTGAAAAATATTTAATGCACAGTAAAAATAAATATTTAACTAGCAATAAACACACATAATATTATCTTGACAATTAAACTACAGTACGACAAATAGTACAACATTTAATACTGACAGTACAAATATTACACAATATAACGAACAGTACGACAAATATAATGAACGGTACTTTATTTGAAAGCGAAAGATACGACAAACTTTAAAAATGACGATTAAAAACCCATGCTATAAATAACAACATATAGATGCCCGGGAGTGTAAATATCCCAGGTTCGCGTTTTTCAGGACTATGCAGACAGAAAAAGGACATGATCACCACCAAAACAGTGATGACCATAAGAAAAAACGTGTCCGTCCACTTTGCCATTTTTGCCGGGGAAGAAGAGAAAATAATTATGAGATAGAAATTTGGGAAATGAGTGAAATTTGATGTGAGAATTTATGGAAAAAATGAGGGGTATTTATAGAGTGAAAAGAAGAATAGAGACGTTGGGGAATGAAGTGATACCGTACAACAAAAAAAGAAAATTTGAGTGGTAGTAGGATTTGAAAGAAAGTGTATGGTAGGGTTTGAAAAGAGAGATGTATGGAATAAAGTTAGGATTTGATTTGAAAGAAAGAGATTTGAAAAGAAAGGAAAAGATTTGAAAACAATAGTATAATACAAAAATTAGTGGGAAACAAAAACTAATAATAATTTAATTGTTACCAGTACAGTTTGAATCCCCGGACTCTGCGCCTGCAAACATTTAATTATGTACCGATTGCATCAGTACTATTTATCTGCAAATAAATCTCAAATAAACAGCGTGTGTGAAGTGACAAACAGTACTTGGCATTTGTGTAAGAATAAATTCAACAGCGAACCCAAAATACCGTATAAGAATATTCTAAAAAAACTGAGTATTCATAAAATCAGGATATTTATGAAATAAAATCCAATATTATATGAAACTCCCAATTTTTAGACAGAAGTCTGTTGCCTTCTCTCTGAAAAAAGATGCGGGCAAATTTTGGGGTATAACACGGTCAGAACTGCTATAAATAGGACATAAATTCAGCTAAAAGGGGACATTTACTTTTATCTTGTAATACACTATATTCTTGTAACATATCATATTCTTGTAATAGAGGTAGGAATAAAAAATGTTTTAGGGAGAAGGAGTTAGAAACACATCAAGAGTTGGGAAATCGTTGTTGATGTCATTTCAACTCAATTCTTCCATTGTTCATCAAGCTACCATGAGTAGATAAATCCCTCTCTTGTTGGGATTGGTCGTAATTCACCGAAACAGTATGTATTTTCATGGTATTATATGCAATTTATGTTTGAATCATTATCGTTGTTATCTTCGTCTTACCGTTTATTTCATGGATAAAATTGATATTGACAAATACAATTCTAATCTTGATCCAAGATAACATTTATTAAACTCTAAATGCTAGACATAGATTTAGGTTTAATATTCACTCTAAAGTATTGAATCTTAATGCTACCGTATTGTTTAATAGGCTGAGAAATCATCGATTAAACCATAAGGTAGAAATCTCAACAAATGTTTAGACATAAAATTTGTTTGTGAGCAATACGGGATGATAATGAAACATGCTTAAATTGTTTATAACTAATCTGAGATTTTTCATATTGAATCGGTGGATGAAAACCAATTCCCAACAAGTCTATTTCTCTGAACTTATCCTTTGTTATTTTTGCAATTTTACTTTCTGTACTTTATAAACCAAACAAACTTGAATCTTCTGCTTAGAAATATAGAAATTGTTGAAGATTTTGATATCGCCCCAATCCCTGTGGATAAGATAATACACAATACTTACATTTGATTTTACTCAACATCAGCGCCCCTGTTCATTCTATCTTTTTTTCTTCCATTCACATACTTACAGTTACCCAGTTCCTTCTTCGATTACGGCTCTTCAATTTCAACCAATACAACACCATTACAGCAACATAAACTTATACTCAATCAATACCAAATAATTTTTCAACAACGATTCATCGATAATAACAATTATTCAGTATCAGCCACAACAAATCAAACACAAAACAAAAGCAATTCTACAAACCCAATCCCACATACTATTCATCATATACCCTATTATAGAGTCAGAACCCCACCCTTACCTTGGATTGGAGACAACTCTATAATTTTCTGATCGAATCCTAGCTTCGCCATAACTTCCAACCATTTGCCTCTTCTCACTTTCTGCAACTTTCCATGTATCTTTCTCTTCACAGCAGCCTCTACGTTCTTTCTCCAAACCATTCTTTCCTCTTTTTTGCTAACCTAAACTCCTCTTTACTAATACTTCTAATTTCCTACGTTTTATTCAACTACACAATATAATAATACTATTATTCCATTTATCTTATTGGGCCTAATTTCTACACCTCCCACTCTTACTTCAACTAACACAATACAAGCCCATCCAGTATTGTCTTTATAATACCCCAATATATTTAATACTATTAAATAACCATTTTATCGAATAATGCCTCATATCAATAATACCAATAATTCACAACATCAACGAATAAATTCCAAAATAATATCCGAGCATTACAAAGTTACTCCAATCCACCTGCCAAGGAGACTTTGTCTTCTTTATAAATAAGTACTTAATCCACTATAACCAACCTAATTACATATAATCATAATTACAACAGCCACTGTCTTCTTGAGACTCTTGACTAACACTTAGTCTCTTAAGGAAACAACCACAATAAGCTAATGATCAACCTTGCTGACAACCCCAACAAGTTCAACTGATCCTTATTATGAAACCACTATGACCACAACAACAGTCTTCTCGAGGCTTCTGACGAACACTTAGTCCCCAAGGAATCTAATCAACCAAGTTGATTGTGTGTATTACAAGATTCTTCTAATAAGCAGATTACACAATGTTTAAGTACAACAACATAAAAGTCTTGATAAGAAAGATAAGAACAAAAACTCCTTGATAAAAATAAAAAACTTTATAAAGAATTTAACAGAGTTTGTGCGGCGCTTTGGTGTTTTTTTTTATAACTGATTCGTTGATATCAATTTGTTCAAATGGATTCCTTTATAGAGAAGGATATATCCGTTGGAGGGTAGAATAGGAAATGAAAAGTATAACTGTAAATTCCCCAATGGTCATAGTGGGAATGGTAGATAACAAGTATAAGTTAGACTATCCTTACGTCACCCTATAAGAGTAGAGGTCACAGTTTATGTTAGTACATTTATGTTCATCGTTACACGCAAGCTGTCCTTGATCTTCTAAGTCTTCTGAGGCTTTTGATTTTAAGTTTATTGAAGCATGTTGTAGTTGATAAGAACTTGAGTCTTTAGAGCCGATTCAGCAAAACTTTGTCTTCAGAGTCTTCAACACTTGGTATTCAGAAGCGATGTCTTTAGATCTTCAGAACTTGTTAAGTAGAACCTCGTCTTCATAACTTTAAAATTATGTTAGCAATACTCTCTTTATCACCTGAAATTCACTAAAATTTGCCTTGATCTCACGCTCCACGACCAATGCTGCAACAGAAGAAGCAAATTTCTCCATCTCCTTATCATCAACATCCACACAAACCAATTGCTCACTGTAGCAACCTGCCTTAAAATTTACGTTTAAACGAGTCGCCACCCACTATTTGTTTTATCGCCAGGTGAAAAATCCTTTACAAAATAAGAGATTTTGGGTAAGTAGGTAAATTAGGCAAAGGGAAGGTGTTAGGCGCCCTTTGCCTCCCTTGTACTCAAGGGGACCCATTTAGCCTTTAGGTTTTTTTTAAAGAAAGGTTTTTTTTGATAATTGTTGATTAATAGATAAAAAATAGGCCTTATATTGGCCAAAAGGGTAAAACCCCAAAGGTTTTGATAGGGTCATTGTTAGATCGAGACAACAATGACCAAAGGCCAAAAACCGTGTATAGCAAAAATAAAAATGGCCTGAATGTATTATCATTGGCCAAAACAATGTTTTTTTAAAAAGTGAACTCATGTTAAATCATTAGCCAAAACAAAGATTTGAAAAAAGGCAGGCCTAATAGAAATCATTGGCCAAAAACCTTTGAAAGATTTAAAGTAAAAAAACATCTTAGAGTTTTGTAAAAGGAGGTTGTAATACGGTGAACTGACTTTATTTGAAATGTGCGGATAGCAAGAGTCGCCACCGACTTTTATTTTATCCAATTGGAAAGGCTAAAAGAACAGGAAAGACCTTTAAAAGATTTTGAGTTCGGGGGGTAAGTTATACAAAGGGAAGGTGTAAGGCACCCTTTGCATCCTTGGTTATCCATGGGCTCTTAATTGCTTAGCTCACTTTGTTTTCAAAATGTTTGAATTGTTTGAAAAGTAGGGTGCGAATAGGAAAACTTCGTTTAAGGACTTTAGCTTGTAAATAAGCGTAGCCTTGTTTTGAAAGTATTTGAAAAGAGAGGTGTGAAAAGTAATTTGATTTTTTAGAGCTAGCAATTAATAGCAACTACCCTAAGTTTGAAAATTTGTTCTTTTAGCTTTTCGGGCGAAAGGGTCTATCCATACCATGAGAGGCCAGGAAGTCTTTCAATTGGATGTGTGGGTCATCGAGAGTAATCGTTCACCACAAGACTGTCCCTTGCCATAAAGAGGGCAAGTAGTCTAAGGGAAGGATATAATAGTCATTTTAGGCAACATGTAGAGATACCTTAGCAATCGAAGGGACTATCATCATTTATCGAGGCAACATCGAGGGACGAGATCATTTTATTCGTAGGCAACTTGAAGGGACTATGATCTTTTATCGAAGGGACTATGATGATTTGAATCGAAGGCAGCAAGCTAAAGTATCCCTACGCTCGAAGGGTCTTGACTATTTGATCGAAATTGAAGGCAACAGGCAACAAGAGGGGTACCCTAAAGGTGAGTGTGTGCATCAACCACGTGAATATGTTCCGATATTTATCTTGTAATTAGTTATCTACTTCTGTTAAAGGCTTGCACTCCCTAAGATTACTAACCACGCAGTTTAAAATGAGCAGAAATTAAAGGCGGAAAGATAAATGTCCTACGCTATTACAATGAACACCTGCGGGGATGGGGGAAATTAAAAGACAGAAAGAATAAGGAATAAGAGGGATGAATAATTATGTTGAGCCTTGATCTTCCTCGAACCCTTGATCAACTCTACAAATTAAGAGGAAAATAAATAAGGGTGAGTGTATCGACTATTCGAGACAAACCCTATTTTGGGCAAAAGGCAAAAAGTAAAATAATATTTATATAAAATAAAATAAGGATTGGAAACTTAGCTCTGATGGTGCGTAGTCAGAGGATCTTGGCCAACCCTGAAAAATGAAGAAGAGAAAGGTAGAAAACTTTTTGTGGCAAATACAAGGCATTGATAATAAATAAAAGAGGGATTATGTAATTAAAAATAAAAAATAAATATATATAGAAAAATTAAAAAAACTTAGTTTTTGGTCGGGCGAAGCGCGTGGCTGAAGAACTTGAAATAACCCTGAAAATTTGCGCCAAGAATAGATTTTTAGTGTATAAATGATCTACAATCCTTAATTGATTAAAGATCTACAAACCCTAAAAAGAAAACTTATTGTGACCTACAGGGTTTGTAAGGCTAAAATATGGTTAGTGGATAATACCTACCAACATTAGTTTTCATGCTAAAATAAAATCGGGTTTAAAACAATTGGTTTAAACATGAAAATGAATAATTTGAGAATTTAATAAAATCGAAGGTTCGATTAAATAAATTTAAAAGGTCATGAAAAATATTTATTTAATGAATAAATTACATGTTTAAAATAAATTTTTTTAAAATAATAATAAGAAAAAATAGAAAAAAGAAAATAGATAAAAAGCAAATAGATAAAAAGAAAAAAATAAAATAAAGGGACTTAGCTCTGGAATCAGATGTGGTTGCTTCATGATGGTCCATGGTGCAACTGCGTGATCTGGGATGTTGGATTAGTCATCTTGAGGATCTGATGGCCGAGAGAGGAGGTGTATGGTAGACCCTCACAGAAGGCGCACACGGAACCTGCATGATTAATTCATTGAAAAAATATGTTTGGGGTGGGGTTCGAACCCCAGGCTTGATGCTTATTGGAGAGTAAGCGCTGCCAATTGTGCTGGATGTAATAGCTGTTAGTGAATTGAGGCCACACAATTTTAACCTTTCACGCGTGTCCATTTAGATCTCAAACGTAGTCAGCCGTGGGCCCTATCACTACGCATAAGCCTATAAGAAGGGGAGAGAGATTCAACGCAGGTTGACTGGCGAATCATGCTTCACATAATGGCCACGCAAGCATTTGACTGAGCCAGGAATCTTCAAACCACCGTCGCTGGTGGTTGCTTCCGTCTTCTCCGGCGAGGGCGAATTCTGAAACCTGTAAAAGCGAGCAAACACAAGCAGAAAATAGCCCAGTTCCCCTAAATCGCATGCTGCGAGTTCAATGGGCATGTTAGTTTGGCCTGAAAAGGACTGTAAACATGAGTTCGAAGCTTTACAAGCTCCATGCCCTAACAATGGCATATCCCCATGTTTATGCCAAACCTGCAAAACGATGGGTCTAAACCCTTCTAAATAATAACCTGAACATAATTATATGCATCAAATTAGTTTAAATGGCCTGAACAAAATATGTGAAATTGAAGAAAGTGCCAAACCGGTGTAAACGAGAAGTGGTGGTTCTAAGATGCTTCCGGCTTGTATGACCACTGGGTTCGACTCTTTGACATCTCAGAGGGATGAATGGATCAGTGACATCGATGGAAAACGCCCGGAGATCTGTTCTTGAGCTTTCCCTAATCGTTGAAAGTTTTTTTTTGGAAGTCTTGAACGTGACTTTTAGGCTGCCATCCGTGAACCCTTATGGTCTTCTCTTGTAGTATATATAGAGAACACATTAGGTCAATGGAGTTTTAGGAAAGAAATCATGAGTTTTTGGTAAAAAATTTGATTGAAGTTTTGAATAGAAATTTGCTATATTTGGTTCAAATATTTCTCAATCAAGTCCCACGAAATTTCATGTGATTTAAATCAGATATTATGCTCATGATTTAGTTGGAAAATAGGTCCATGCATTGGTTTTATATTTTCTATTATTTATTTAATTAAATTTGACTTTTAATGAATAAAAATAAAAAATAAATAAAATAAATAAAAGAATAAAATATGAATGGGCTTGAGGGTCGTGGATGGTCCATGGATCATGTTTGGAGCCAAATATTTGGGCCCATTTGGTTAGAAACTCAAAATTCTCCACTTTGCCTTTTGTGCATTTCCTCAAAATTGCCCACCTTGCGCCAAGCGTATCTCCCTCAATATTTATCCTATGAAGGTGTTTTTGGATATTTTAGAAAGCTTAAAGAGTCCTCTAAAAGTTCCTTTTGGTTTCATCTCAATTGAGTCTACCATGTTCATGTTATGAGCTTTGAGAAAAAACGACTTTTTTGCGATCCTTTAGGAGGACCTATAATGTTTTGGCTCATATCTCTTAAATGAAGCATTTTTAGACTTGGCATGTGGATACTTTAAATCATATGAGAGACCATGTAATCCACTTGAGGCATTAGAACCTGAATTTTCTTTGAGAAAGGCAAAACCCTAGTTTTGGTCCTTTGATTAGTCAAACCTTGAGCCTTTGATACTTGAATGAACTTAACAGTAAAAGATATGATGGGCAAATTTTGGGGTATGACAGCTGCCCCTGTTCAATCTTCTTATATCTGAAGATGTAGATTGGCATGTGTGCCTGTCGGAATCTGAAGGTAGAAGAGGATTGAACACTAGAATACCAAGAAATTTGCCCTTGCTGAGATAGGGACTTTTTGGAGATGGGCTTAAAGATGCCACCAGGATATTGAGACTTGATTTGAGATAGGCTTAAATATGCCATCCATCTTGATAGACTTCAGAGTCAGAATACGCCGTACGTTAGATCGTATCTGAAGAATATACTTAGGATGAGTCGTACGTTAGACTGAATCCACTGTATTGATGAGTGTCAAAGTAAGTTGTACGTTAGGCTATACTTTTTAGGACGAGTCATACGTTAGACTGGGTCCAATTGCATCGTTAGATGTATGGAAAACCGTGCGTTAGGCTGAAGGATGTGTCGTACGTTAGATCAGATCCAAATTGCATCCTTAGATGTCTGGAAGACCGTGCGTTAGGTCGAAGAATGAGTCATGCATTAGACTAATCCAAATTGCATCCTTAGATGTCTGGAAGACCGTACGTCAGGTCGAAGAATAAGTCATGCGTTAGACTAATCCGATTTGCATCCTCAGATGTCTGGAAAACCGTGCGTTAGGTTGAGGGATAAGTCGTGCGTAAGACTAATCCAAATTGCATCCTCAGATGTCTGGAAAACCGTGCGTTAGGTTGAAGGATGAGTCGTGCGTTAGACTGAATCCCATTTGCATCCGTAGATGTCTGGAAGGCCGTGCGTTAGGCTGAATCTTTTGTATTGAGGAGTATTTATTGGAGATGGGCTCAAAGATGCCATCCAGATGTTGAGACTGAAGTGTTTGAGAAGTAGTTGTTTGAATGTTGATCGTGTAGTAGATGAATTAGATTTTTGGAGAGTTGGTCGTGTCAGCACCGTTCGTAGTAACTGAATTAGATCTTGGAAGATGATCGTGTCTACACCGTTCGTGATGATAGAATTAGATCTTTGAAGGTTGATCGTGTCAGTACCGTTTGTAGTAACTGAATTAGATCTTAGAAAGATGACCGTGTCTACACCGTTCGTGATGATAGAATTAGATTTCTGAGAATTGACCGTGTCAGTACCGTTCGTAGTAACTGAATTAGATCTTGGAAAGATGATCATGTCCACACCGTTCGTGATGATGAAATTAGATCTCTTGTCGTGTCAGCACCGTTCGTAGTAACTGAATTAGACTGGGAAGGTCAGTGATTGTGTCCACACCGTTCGTGATGATAGAATTAGATCTCTGAGAGTTGACCGTGTCAATACCGTTCGTAGTAACTGAATTAGATCTTTTGTCGTGTCAGTACCGTTCGTAGTAGCTGAATTAGACTTAGTTGGTCATTGATCGTGTCCACACCGTTCGTGATGATAGAATTAGATCTTTGAAAATGATCGTGTCATTACTGTTTGTGATAAATGAATTAGATCTTGGAAGATGATCGTGTCTACACCGTTCGTGATGATAGAATTAGATCTTTGAAGGTTGATCGTGTCAGTACTGTTCGTAGTAATTGAATTAGATCTTGGAAAGTTGGAGATTTTGTTCGTTTGTCGGTACCTGTATCCTGCAATAGACATAGCAAGTTTTTATGCAATGTCATGATGCATGTGTTATGTAATGAGTTTCTTAAAATAAATGAGAAACTTATATGCTATGTATCATGAAGTGATGTATGCGATGTATGAATATGTATGTGATGTATATGATGTACATGATGTATGACTAATATTGTTCTAAGAAAATAAATCTCTGTATCATTGTGACTTTGATGTCTGATCTTGTTTTGAAGACATAAGCTGGGGATTTATGATTTTTGCTTGGGGATGAATAGTAGCTTAATGCACCCCGAATAGGGAGAAGAGCAAATTGTTGGAGAATCGGTAGTGTTAAACTCTGTTGGGGAGCCATGTCTTTGTCGGGACGGGAGCATTTGAAGATATCTTCTTAATGATTACTCTGTGGGGATATGATCTTGTGAACCCGACTCTGTGGGGAGACATGGGCATCTTGAAAGTTGCCCCCAGTATTATAGTAACTACCATTCCTGGATTTGATTTAGCACAATTACTGAGTATTGATCAAGATGTCAGACTGGTCTTGCATAGATTTTCCTTTGCTAGTAGGAACTATGGAAAGATTCGCCTCGCGAGGACTTCCTGAGATGTGCACTATGGGCGACATGCCCCTAGTAATCATAAACTTAGGATGATGCCCCTAACTGTTTTTGCTTTTGAGATATTCTCGGAATCTTGACTTGATTGCCCCAGATTGATCGGCCTTTGAGAGCTTCTTGGAATTTTGTCTTGATTGCCCCAGATCAATTGGCATTTTTGAGAGATTCTCAGAATCTTGACCTAATTGCCCCATATTGGCTGGATAGACTGTGTCATGCCCCTTGTATACGTTGACTTCTAGTCAACTGAGTTAGTTGTAAGAGATATTGTTGCTGAAATAGTTTCGTCGGTCGGGATGACTTTTAGTCATTAGTCATACCCTGTGCAAGTTCTTTCTGATGCTAACATTTGAAGTTATGTAGCAGAATATGTTTAATAATGAATTCATGAGATGCAATGCATACGTCTGTCTTGAATTTTTGAAAAAACATTTAAAACAAGAGATGTAAAAGCGCGATATTTGTAAAAACATGATATTTGTAACAGCGTGATGTTTTGTAAAAACGAAATATCAACTCAGTATTTGTAGTAAACCTAAAGGAGTCGGGATACCTTTTTGGTGACAGTATGCTTTCGAACTAACCATGCTTCAATTAGGACTTTCAAGGGTTGTAACGTGGCTTGGTTCATGGTTTAAGAAACAAAGGATAATGGCTCAAAATTTTGATTGTACCCACCCCTCTTCGTGATGATCTTCAGTCCTACGCTCAGTTAATTCAACTTATGCATTCAGGTTCCAAGAGGCTTTTGGATTTGCACCTTTGATAATGATGATGGTTCACAAACAAAGAGAACTTTTTGAGATGGCAGTCACTTCTTCCTTTTGGTAGTCACAACATTGTGTTGTTCAGGAATTTATTGACTTCTCTTTTTTCATCTTTTTGATATCCCTAACTTTTGCCTGAACTGTCTATTTTGAGCTTACGGTCAGCGGGATGCCTTGATTTTTGCCTAAGTCTTCTTTTTGATTTTTGGCTTAGCAGGCTTTTTGTTGTATATATGTTTTTTCATTCATCATTTTTTTTTGAAAGATATTGACTGCCTTGCTTAATGATTGATGAGCCATCATTGGCTTTTGATTGACATCTCCAACACTTCTTTGATGCTTGCGGATGAACGCTTGTGATTGAAACCTTTGTTGAAAGGTGTACTGAATGATTCTCTTAAAATAGAATGCACAACCAAATTAACTGAGAACTACCATGCCCCAGGTTATGATCAAGGGTTTTAATTAGTACAAGAAAGAAAATCCTACTTCTTAGGCTCAAAGGGGTTGCCGAGGGATTAACATCTTTATATCTCCACTGTTTAGGAATTGAAACAATGCCTGTACATCGTCAGCATAGTCCACTCAAAAGCATAATGTATGAGGTTCCGGTATCGTTTTCGTCATCCTCCCTCAAAAGGTATACAGCTTTAGCAGGAGTTGAGTATCATAAAACATATGCAAAGTAAAGATGCAGTTTAGATGAGTGATAGCGAAATAAATTATTCAAGACAAACATATGCAATGCACTGATGATGATTATTAAAACAGATAATGTCTATCATAAGCCGAATGTTTAAACAAACAGAATAGGAATTGCGCATGAAAGTAGATCTAATGATCCAAAAGTTCGTCCGTCTAGACGTCAATCAGTCTTGTCATGACTAGGCATAGGAGCGGTGATCACCACAGGAGTTTTGGGAGGGTTGAATTTGATTTCCCCGTTATCGATTAGATCTTGAATCTTATTCCTCAATGTCCAGCAATTGTTTTTGTAATGTCCAGGAATGTTGGAATGGTGCGCGCACCTCACATTGAGTTTATAGCCAGAGGTGTTAGAATTCTTAGGAGCATCCCTCAAAGTAATCAATCTGATCTTCAACAGATGTTGTAATGTTTGAGCCGACGACATATTGATTTTGGTGAATTGACGCTTAGGTGCATCTGGATTGCGTCGTTGTTGTGGAACTGGTGTAGAGATTCAGAGTATCCGGGGTTCGAGCTTCCGGAATGTGTATCTGATAAGAATGTTTCAGAATGTCCAGGGTTCGAGCTTCCGGAATGTATATCTGATTGGAATGTTTCAGAAGTCTGGGGGTCAAGCTTCCAGAATGTTCATCTGATTGGAACTTTCAGAATGTCCGGGGTTCGAGCTTCCGGAATGTACATCTGATTGGAATGTTTCAGAAGTCTGGGGTTCAATCTTCCAGAATGTTCATCTGATTGGAACTTTCAGAATGTCCGGGGTTCGAGCTTCCGGAATGTATATCTGATGTAGGTGTCTTCAGAATGTCTGGAGGGATATGCTTTCCAGAATGTATATCTGACAGAGATTGATTTGTTGATGATATTTGTCTGACCAGTTAGTCGACCTGAAAGGCAAAGTTAGTTCTATGTGATGTTGTGAATGCAAATGCAATCTTTTCAAGGATCTTTAGGAATTTAGTTAGCAACATTATAAAATGATTAGGTCGCGTCTTTGTCTGAAGAATTCTGACTCTTGGATATTCTTTGATGGGAATCAAGCTCACCATATCCAGTGGGTCATAACCTCTAATTCGGGAACTTCTGAATTTGAAGGTACATGGCTAGAGGAAAATAAATCCTTTTGCCCCTTGATATGTACAGTGTCTCTGAATTGGAAGGTATGTGGCGAGAGGAAAATAAATCCTCTTGCCCCTTGATTAGGAATTCGGTCCTTGATAAGAGTACCTGAAATTGTGCGCCCTAAATCCCTAAGATCCTTGAAAGGGTTAGTTAAATCATGTTATGCTTATGATGTCATGATGTCATGATGTTATGCGAATGCAGTTCATTAGGCATAGTGTGAGATAGTAAGGACAAACGAGTCCTTTCAACAAAACCTGCGAGGAAACGAAGGTTAGTAGCAAACACAAACAAGTCACACAAGTCACACAGGTCACACAATTCACACAAGTCACACAATTCCCTTAGGCTCGGCTTGCCTGGAGTTTAGATCATGTGAGGTACCCTTCCCCAAAGGTATTTCTAAGGATAAAGATGATATCAGCAACGGGTTCTACCGAGTTACCCAGAATTGTCAGCCCTCCTAAAGCACCCTCGAACATGGTACATGCATACCACGCAATGATACTTTGAGAAAGAACCTATCTGAGTTGTAGTATCGGGTAGCGACTATGCCCTTAACATACATCAAGAGTAGTCCCCCCACTACGTTCCTAAAGGCCAAGATGGGTTAAAGGTGACTAAGGGTCCTTAAGCTCCGACTCACCTACAGATATCCACACGAACCTCTCTCATGCAAAAGAGGCATGCGAACACCCATAGAGGACTAACTTAAGCGTGAACTCTCATATTGACCAATCCCAAGCATACACAAGGGAGGTCGCCATGACTATGCCACTCCTATCTTAAGGTGCACTCGAATTCGGGTATAGGATTCATCTTCCATTCAATACCCAAAACAACCTTGAAAAGTAAAGCAAGCAAAGCAAACATTAAGTGATCCTAAACTTTAAGGTAAACCCTCTTTTATTCGAAAGCATCCCCAACAGAGTTGCCAGTTCTGTAATACGGTGAACTGACTTTATTTGAAATGTGCGGATAGCAAGAGTCGCCACCGACTTTTATTTTATCCAATTGGAAAGGCTAAAAGAACAGGAAAGACCTTTAAAAGATTTTGAGTTCGGGGGGTAAGTTATACAAAGGGAAGGTGTAAGGCACCCTTTGCATCCATGGTTATCCATGGGCTCTTAATTGCTTAGCTCACTTTGTTTTCAAAATGTTTGAATTTTTTGAAAAGTAGGGTGCGAATAGGAAAACTTCGTTTAAGGACTTTAGCTTGTAAATAAGCGTAGCCTTGTTTTGAAAGTATTTGAAAAGAGAGGTGTGAAAAGTAATTTGATTTTTTAGAGCTAGCAATTCATAGCAACTACCCTAAGTTTGAAAATTTGTTCTTTTAGCTTTTCGGGCGAAAGGGTCTATCCATACCATGAGAGGCCAGGAAGTCTTTCAATTAGATGTGTGGGTCATCGAGAGTAATCGTTCACCACAAGACTGTCCCTTGCCATAAAGAGGGCAGGTAGTCTAAGGGAAGGATATAATAGTCATTTTAGGCAACATGTAGAGATACCTTAGCAATCGAATGGACTATCATCATTTATCGAGGCAACATCGAGGGACGAGATCATTTTATTCGTAGGCAACTTGAAGGGACTATGATCTTTTATCGAAGGGACTATGATGATTTGAATCGAAGGCAACAAGCTAAAGTATCCCTACGCTCGAAGGGTCTTGACTATTTGATCGAAATTGAAGGCAACAGGCAACAAGAGGGGTACCCTAAAGGTGAGTGTGTGCAGCAACCACGTGATTATGTTCCGATATTTATCTTGTAATTAGTTATCTACTTCTGTTAAAGGCTTGCACTCCCTAAGATTACTAACCACGCAGTTTAAAATGAGCAGAAATTAAAGGCGGAAAGATAAATGTCCTACGCTATTACAATAAACACCTGCGGGGATGGGGGAAATTAAAAGACAGAAAGAATAAGGAATAAGAGGGATGAATAATTATGTTGAGCCTTGATCTTCCTCGAACCCTTGATCAACTATACAAATTAAGAGGAAAATAAATAAGGGTGAGTGTATTGACTATTCGAGACAAACCATATTTTGGGCAAAAGGCAAAAAGTAAAATAATATTTATATAAAATAAAATAAGGATTGGAAACCTAGCCCTGATGGTGCGTAGTCAGAGGATCTTGACCAACCCTGAAAAATGAAGAAGAGAAAGGTAGAAAACTTTTTGTGGCAAATACAAGGCATTGATAATAAATAAAAGAGGGATTATGTAATTAAAAATAAAAAATAAATATATATAGAAAAATTAAAAAAACTTAGCTTTTGGTCGGGCGAAGCGCGTGGCTGAAGAACTTGAAATAACTCTGAAAATTTGCGCCAAGAATAGATTTTTAGTGTATAAATGATCTACAATCCTTAATTGATTAAAGATCTACAAACCCTAAAAAGAAAACTTATTGTGACCTACAGGGTTTGTAAGGCTAAAATATGGTTAGTGGATAATACCTACCAACATTAGTTGTCATGCTAAAATAAAATCGGGTTTAAAACAATTGGTTTAAACATGAAAATGAATAATTTGAGAATTTAATAAAATCGAAGGTTCGATTAAATAAATTTAAAAGGTCATGAAAAATATTTATTTAATGAATAAATTACATGTTAAAAATAAATTTTTTAAAATAATAAGAAGAAAAAATAGAAAAAAGAAAATAGATAAAAAGAAAAAAATAAAATAAAGGGACTTAGCTCTGGAATCAGATGTGGTTGCTTCATGATGGTCCATGGTGCAACTGCGTGATCTGGGATGTTGGATTAGTCATCCTGAGGATCTGATGGCCGAGAGAGGAGGTGTATGGTAAGACCCTCACAGAAGGCGCACACGGAACCTGCATGATTAATTCATTGAAAAAATATGTTTGGGGTGGGGTTCGAACCCCAGGCTTGATGCCTATTGGAGAGTAAGCGCTGCCAATTGTGCTGGATGTAGCAGCTGTTAGTGAATTGAGGCCACACAATTTTAACCCTTAACGCATGTCCATTTAGATCTCAAACGTAGTCAGCCGTGGGCCCTATCACTACGCATAAGCCAATAAGAAGGGGAGAGAGATTCAACGCAGGTTGACTGGCGAATCATGCTTCACATAATGGCCACGCAAGCATTTGACTGAGCCAGGAATCTTCAAACCACCGTCGCTGGTGGTTGCTTCCGTCTTCTCCGGCGAGGGCGAATTCTGAAACCTGTAAAAGCGAGCAAACAAAAGCAGAAAATAGCCCAGTTCCCCTCAATCGCATGCTGCGAGTTCAATGGGCATGTTAGTTTGGCCTGAAAAGGACTGTAAACATGAGTTCGAAGCTTTACAAGCTCCATGCCCTAACAATGGCATATCCCCATGTTTATGCCAAACCTGCAAAACGATGGGTCTAAACCCTTCTAAATAATAACCTGAACATAATTATATGCATCAAATTAGTTTAAATGGCCTGAACAAAATATGTGAAATTGAAGAAAGTGCCAAACCGGTGTAAACGAGGAGTGGTGGTTCTAAGATGCTTCCGGCTTGTATGACCACTAGGTTCGACTCTTTGACATCTCAGAGGGATGAATGGATCAGTGAGATCGATGGAAAACGCCCGGAGATCTGTTCTTGAGCTTGCCCTAATCGTTGAAAGTTTTTTTTGGAAGTCTTGAACGTGACTTTTAGGCTGCCATCCGTGAACCCTTATGGTCTTCTCTTGTAGTATATATAAAGAACACATTAGGTCAATGGAGTTTTAGGAAAGAAATCATGAGTTTTTGGTAAAAAATTTGATTGAAGTTTTGAATAGAAATTTGCTATATTTGGTTCAAATATTTCTCAATCAAGTCCCACGAAATTTCATGTGATTTAAATCAGATATTATGCTCATGATTTAGTTGGAAAATAGGTCCATGCATTGGTTTTATATTTTCTATTATTTATTTAATTAAATTTGACTTTTAATGAATAAAAATAAAAAATAAATAAAATAAATAAAAGAGTAAAACAAGAATGGGCTTGAGGGTCGTGGATGGTCCATGGATCATGTTTGGAGCCAAATATTTGGGCCCATTTGGTTAGAAACTCAAAATTCTCCACTTTGCCTTTTGTGCATTTCCTCAAAATTGCCCACCTTGCGCCAAGCGTATCTCCCTCAATATTTATCCTATGAAGGTGTTTTAGGATATTTTAGAAAGCTTAAAGAGTCCTCTAAAAGTTCCTTTTGGTTTCATCTCAATTGAGTCTACCATGTTCATGTTATGAGCTCTGAGAAAAAACGACTTTTTTGCGATCCTTTAGGAGGACCTATAATGTTTTGGCTCATATCTCTTAAATGAAGCATTTTTAGACTTGGCATGTGGATACTTTAAATCATATGAGAGACCATGTAATCCACTTGAGGCATTAGAACCTGAATTTTCTTTGAGAAAGGCAAAACCCTAGTTTTGGTCCTTTGATTAGGAGAGGGTGCACTTAGTCAAACCTTGAGCCTTTAATACTTGAATGAACTTAACAGTAAAAGATATGATGGGCAAATTTTGGGGTATGACAGAGGCCTCATATAAATCATTGGCCAAAATTTAGGTAAAAAAAGGATTTTAAAAAAAGGGAGGCCTCATAGATTAACTTGTTAAAACCTAGACATTGACATAGAAAGCGTTAGAAGATCCTGAATTTATGCATTCTTATCATGACCTAGCGGGTATGGAATGCATATCCGAACTCTGTTTGGGATCTGTCCAATAGAGTTGGGGAAGCATGAATAGTTAACTTGCTAAAGCCTAGAGACTGACAGAGCAAGCGTTCGTCGATTCTTGTACCATGCTTTTCGATATTTCATTGACGTTGTTTAAGACTAACACAATGAATTATATCGTAAATATTACAGATTTATCACAGTCTATCAGATACATCATGCAAGTTTCAAATCTATCACTACCATCGGGGATAGATTGACGAAAACATAACTTAATGCTGCACATGACCTTAAGTACAAAGTTATGTCGCAGATTTTGCATGTGCGACGGGAGTTTAAAGTTTAGATATCGGAACATTTTGAACTTGCTAATTAAAAAATCCATATCCGAAAGCTTTAAACAGTGTACCCGTGGGTTGATGATAAGTAGGTTTATTGGAAAATCACAATCAAGTGATTGGGAAATAAAAGACTTTGAGGTGGCTGACATCGGTAAGGTTACTGGAAAATCACAATCAGGTGATTGGGAAAGAAAGCCACGGTAAGGTCATTAGCGTCGGTAGGGTTACCGGAAAACAAATGAAGTAGTAAGGTTGATAACGTCGGTAGGGTCACCGAGAGACGAAAAGAATAATCTGGCAAACAGTAATATCATTAACAACAACAACAAGATTATCATAACACATCAATCGGGTGATTGGGAAAAAAGGATAACAAGGTTGCTAGCAATGGTAAGGTTACCGGAAAGAGATAATCGGGTGAAAAAGAAAGGTAGCAAGATTGCTAACGTCGGTTGGGTCACCGGGAATCACAGTCGGGTGATTGGAAAAGGTAAACATCTTCTGGTCAGGAACATCGATAAAGTTACCGAGTAACAACAAGAGTATTTTGATAATGATAAGGTTATAGACAACGGTAAGGGTACCGGAAAACTTCAATCGGGTGATTGGAAGGGGACAAACAGTAAAGTTACTGACGACGGTATGGTTACCGGAAAGCTCCAAATTGTATGGTTTAGGAAATGAACAATCAGTGAGGTTACTAACAACGGTAAGGTTACCAAGTGCTAAGTAAGGTTGATTTTTGTAAAGCAAGCTTTGTTGTATCATTGCCAAGTAAAATTCGGGATTTGTAAAAAAAAGATTTTACACTTATAGAGAATAGACGAATGCTATGCATGAAAATGAAATGACTCGATTATCGAATAAGTTTGTGGATGATTGTGATTTAAATGAGTTACCCATGTAGCAAGGTTGCTTCTTTAAAAGTAAGGAAGTTGTTTTATGCTGGCATGGCTTCCCGACACTCATATTTTTGAACTTGCAGATTGTTGATGTAGGAGAAGGATCCAATGGAATTGTACACAGAGCATGCCCCTTCGTGAAATGTATTGCCCTAGTTTGCTGATTTGCAGAGATTTTTTCTTGATATAGTCCCGAGCGTAGTTTGATTGTAATATGAATGACCCCATTTCATTTCACTTTGAAAACACTATGCCCCAGATTAATTGACTCTTAAAATGACTTGCCCCGGGCGAACTATTTTTTGAATCAATTCCTTTGGTCGAGCCTCATAGTGGTTTTCCCTAACATTTGAATGTGAAAAGACTGCCCCTCATCTCTAAGATCCAGAGGAAGTGCCCTTAGAAAGACTTGAATCCCACCATGATGATCTTGATATAGATTTCCCCCAAGTATGCGAGTCTCAAAAGTTTCTTGAAGGAAAACTTGGATTCTACATTGCAATAGGATGAACTTGATATGACCTGCCCCATATTTTGAGTCTCAAAAGGTTGCCCCATGATTATTAAGGCCTTGAAATTTTTCGAAAGAGGAGACCGAGTCCTACCATGTTATGATATGAACTTGATTAAGGAATGCCTCTTTGAGAGTTATGCCCCTGGTTAAATGGTGATTTGCAATGTCCCCCAAGTTGATTGAATCTCGTAATGATCGCCCTTAGTCAATAAGATCTCCATGCGATGTGCCCCTATGATCAATAGGATTTTCCCCTGATTATAGGGCTCCTCTTAGATGTTTTGCCCCTAGTTAGGAGCGTCTTGAAATGGTCGCTTTTGATTAAACCAATGTTGAAATTTTCCTTGATGCTATGTGTTGATTCGTAAGAAAAATTGTACCTCTTTGAAAAGTAATTCTAAGTTGATGCACATGTAAGTTTTGAAATCGAAGTTGATTATTGAAAAGAAATGGATGATTAGATATGAAGTCGTGGTAGCATGGTGATAATTTTAACAAACATTAGGAGTCTATTTAACAAATTTCACTGAGTATGCTTTCAAAGTTAACCCTGCTTCAATTAGGGCTTTCGAATGTTGTATCATGGCCGTGGTTCGTGGTTTAAGAAACAAATGATATAAGGCTCAAATTTTATATAAACCCATCCAATTCTTCTTGATTTTCTCCAATCCTAAAATTTGTTTAATCCAATGAATGCATTCAGTTTGCAAGAGAGTTTTTGCAGTTCCGATGATGAGCATAAGCATTAGTAAAGATCCAAGAGCCAATGAAAAATGTTGTTAAGAGCCAAGCATTGATGGGAAGCTTTGATGATTTAGCAGTCACAAGATTATCCTCCATTTTTTTTGTTTTTAATCCCTTATTTTTTGCATGGACCAATTCTTTTGAATTTGGTCCATTGGGATGCCCTAACTTTTGTCTAAGTCAATTTTTTTTGTTTTCTTTGATTTAGCGAGCTTTCTCCTTTTGAATTTTTTTATTTTTTTTTTATTTTGAACATTTGTGACTTCCATGTTGACTTTGGCTTGTGAGCTTCACCTTTGTTGCTTCCTCGATCTTGAATGATATACTGAGGAAGAAGACATTGTGAATGTTATCTCCATTGCTTCCTCATTCTTTGATGAGCACGAGGAAGAAGATATGCTTGAACCTCTTGCTTTGATTAACTGATTCTCTTGAGAATAGAATACACCATTGAATTAATCGAAATCTACCGTGCCCCTGTCTAAGATTAAGGTTTTTTTTTTGAAAAATTGAAACAAACTCCAACTCCTGGCTCGTGGGGGTTAACTACGGATTAACTCCTTATTTCTCCAAGTGTTTAGGAATCGAAAAAAAGTCTTACATCGTCAGCTAAGGTCTTAATATTGAAAGCATATGTCAGCCAAATTTTAGTTATTTTAATTCGTCATTCCCCTCGAAGTTTGTTAAAATGGAAGTGGAAAGTTGATAATTGCAATGGAAAAGTATTGATATTCACATATGCGAAAGAGTGAGACGAATGGATTTCATTCAAACATGCATGATTATTTTATTAGATTTATTAATCAAAAGTTACAACGTTTATACCAAATAACACTTAGCAATCATAGAAATTACAATTTGAAATGATAAAACCTATTGATCCTAGGGATAATCTCCTTTGCTGATCCAATGACTTTGTTTTACTTCTTAGTTCTTTGACTTGTAGAAGTAAAGGGTGATCTTTGACTCTCATTGGGCATAACAATCTAGTTGAGAAGGCAATTGATCTCGATGTAGGGGAATCCCCAATGATAATGGAATTTGGGGCATAGGCACGTAGCTTGTATAGTGAAGGGCATCCTTTTCTCCTTGTAGGACCAAGCTCCTTTGAATCTTCAATGGTTGATTATCCTCTTTCCATAGTTTATGGATCTTCTTGAGTTCATTTGTGAGTCTCAGGAAATCAGCTAGCGTAGTTGTTGATTGGATAAAGGTGAAACTGGAAATGCAAATGCAAATGTATGGATGTATGAAAATGCGTGGATACGAGGAAAGAAACCCCTACAGGCTAGGGATAATGATAGATAGATGGAAATCCCTACAGGCTAAGGACTATCTACACAACAAAGGAAATCCCTACAGGCTAGGGAATACGTAGAAGAGAGCACATGGTGACCGTTCAAAAGTCACCAGATCTCATGGCCATCTAGAGGCCTCGCAAGGTACATAAGCGAGGACGTCATTCGTGGGAAGTTTCCATATGAAGAACACAACCTATCTAAGGACAATGACGGACGAAGGGGAATCCCTACAGGCTAGGGATGAATGATGTTTACACGGAAGTCCAAATCCTACAAGTTAGGGGATGCGTAGGAGAGAACACATGGTGACCGTCCAAGACAGTCACGAGATCTCATGGCCATTTGGAGGCCATGTGACGTGCATTAACGAAGATGTCCTTTGTGGGAAGAACAAGATCTTATAAAAGTACCAAGACAGAAAAAAAGGAATCCCTACAGGCTAGGGATTGTAACAAACTAAGGAAATCCCTACAGGCTAGAAAATGCGTGGAAAAGAACACATGGTGACCGTTCAGGACGGTCACCAGATCCCATGGACCGTTCTCTTCAAATATAATGGCTCTCAGAATAGATATCCGAGGGCGTAGATTCAAAGTCCAATGAACGGATGGCTTGGATTGTATATCGACTAAGGATATACGGTATGCGAGCGCTTAGGGATCCATCAAGAGTCTCCTTATCACGTGGCCGTCATGAGGCCACATGTTACGCATCTTGGGGCGGAGGGACGTCCACTTAAACCAACATCCAAGAGGTCCTATGGACAATGACATATTTAAAGGGAATCCATACAGGCTAGGGATCCAAGTTAGACGAATAATACCCTTACGGGTCAAAGGGATGATAATCATAGGAGGTAACCCTACGTAGACTTAGGTTTACAAAGTAATGTCCCTCTCAGGAAGGCTTCCCATGAAGGATGGGATGATAAAAGTACGTAGATTCATAAGTTTGTCCTACGGATTTTCTACCCATCCCAAAGGTGGTCTAATTTTAAGGGTCTCATGGGGCCTTTTCGTACCCTCCGAAACTTTTTGTTTCTTTGGACTTTAGAAAGGCTTTTTTGTCCATGAGATTCGAATTTTAGGGGTAGGTTCCTAGAGAGATCAGTTGGATTCAAGGTCGTACCCTTGACAAAGTCTAGCCTTGTCTAAGATATTTCCCGGAATTCAACCCACTCTGAGTGAAATTGTCATAAAAACTCGTAGGCAATTCTAGTCTCCTTTGGCCAAGTGACAATTCCCACACTTAGGTTTACAATATAATATATATATATATATATATATATATATATATATATATATATATATATATATATATATATATATATATATATATATACAATTCCACCATCAAGTATAATAAAACGATAATTATATATATATAGAATAGAAATAACAAAATAAATATATAAATATCAGCAGGAAAAATAAAACAATAAAACGATAGAAACACCAAACGAAATTGAAAACCCTAAGACTAAAGGGTAGGTGGGATAATTAATTTGATTGAGTCTTGATAAAGAATCGTGATATTTACCAGAATTAATTCGCTTGAGGTGAAGAAATTTGACTTGGTCGACAATGAATTAATCCTTATTTGAAATCCGGTCACTCTAGGCGAAGGGATTTGGCCGTGGTTTGTTATTAGGTGACTCGCCTTGGTTTCGCAACCATGTGCCTACGTATCTTCATCAAGAGATGAGAGAAATTAGAGTCTCGTAGTTCAGGGGTTGATTGAAAAAGAGTTATCTTTATTAGAATTAATTCGCTCGAGGCGAAGAAATTCGACTTGATTTATTTACCCCATTTTTAGCTGTAGCGTTTGATTATCGCTCTAGGCATAAACCAATATGCATGAATTTTAATTGTGTTTTGAGTAATTGATTGGTGCGACATCGGGAGTCTACTAATTCGAAGATGTGGTGAAATGTGAAATCCACCCATCGTTTTATTTCCGAAAGGTTGAAAAAAATTATTGTGAAAATAGATTGAATATGTACAAAGATTATTTTTTATATTTTTTACTAAATAACCTAATGGCATTTTTTTAGTTTTATTTTATTAATATTTGAAATTAAAGAGATTTTTTGTTTCGACACATTTCTCTAGCCAAAATTTACTAAACTAATTGATCTAAGAAAAAAAAATCCTAACAAGATAAAATCCATGGTGTATGTTGAAATGAGGGATGCTAAATAAGCATGGGTTTTTAAATAGGATATAAGCCCAATACTAAACTTAATATTCTTCCTAATTTTAATTTCAACAACCAATAAAGAGGGAAACAAAATTAAAATAGAAAAGTGATATACAAATGTTGCGGAAACGAGACTGTAATCCTTTAGTTAGGATACTGATGAAAAAAAATTGATTGGCTAATGAGGAAATGATAACATGCCACTCTTTTAATAATAAGACTAAATAAATAAATAAAAGGGTGTTGTACAGACCTGAGAGAACTAAAAACACTGACTAAATTCCTCTTCATCTTTTTCGCCTGACTCCTTTCTTCTTCTATTCTCTTCCTTTTTTTATACCATTTCTTCTTCTTATCTCTTCCTTTTGTTGTAATTATTATAATAGTTGTTCCAAAATGACAAGAGAACTGAATTTAAAAATTGACAACAGTTCATGAAGAGTTGCAAAATGAAACCATGCAACTTTTGAAGTGTGTTTGTAGGCCACTCATTGTGACTTTTGGTAAAAGACATTGTTTCACCAAGGTGAAATAATATCAATGTGGCCTATAAATAACTCATTATGAATTCAGAAAATCACAACATAAAAAATGCAAATCCTTTAGAATAATTCCAGAGCACTCTTCGCTACATTCGAGTTTTCGCCGGTCTTGCGCAAACTCGATAAGGTTGAATTATCCTGGGTATTCATGCGTAGAAACTCCAAGACAAATTGAGAGTGCTTGAAATACTATAAGGAAAGTGTTCCGTACACGATTCTAGCCTCGATTTCATTCTGATTAAATTGATTTTTCTAACAATCTTATAGTAGTACAAATAATGGCTACCGAGACTTTAATTTCAAGTATCAAATGAGGAACTATTATACCGTGGACATATTCTAAATACTAAAAGAAATCGACATTAACAATCCGTGTACGATTTATTGTTTTTCATTTAAATTATAATATTAAGATATTAATTGGACCTTTCAGAAAAAATTGATACAAAAGATAGATTACCAATATTATAATTTTTTTAATACTGATGAATTCAATGTTGATATTAATCTTCAATAAGAGACAAACAATTATTAATTGATATACATATCAATTGAATTAGAAAAACTTTCAGTGGTAATAATTCTATAGTGTACTCCATGTTCAAACCTTTTACTAGTCTCATGTACTGTTTACGATATTAATTGCATTTTACAAATGCTATAACGGTGTTATGAATATACTATACTTAAAATCGCTTTATACCGGTTGGTATTTAAATTTAAATGGATATAACGAAATTAGCTAAGATGATGTACAATATGATAAAGGGAAAGAACCCCATGAGGAATGTTCTATATGGATTAAGTTAGAGAGTCCGAAAAATTAAGGATCTAGAACTGAACAAAATAGATTGTCGACTTATTTCTCTTGTGTAGAAGGAAATAGTGAGAGTTTTGTTTGTAATATTTTTATTATTCTTCAAGTGGAAGATGATCATAATATTTACGAAGATGTAATTTCAAAGAACTCCTCTTGGAATGACGTTATCCAAGATGAAATGGGTTCAACAAATTCAAACCATACTTGGTTGGATGCAAGTGAGTGTTTAGAGGGAACTATCATAAAGATGGTACATTAAACACCTACAAGTCTAGATTAATAGCCAAGAGTTTAGACAAAAGGAATGTGTTAATTATTTGAACACATATGCACTAGTAGCAAGGACGGCAACAATTAGAGTATTGTTTGCATTAGTTTTCGCATGAACTTATAGTTCTTTAAAAGGATATCGAAATAACATTCCTAAATGGAGATCTCGATGAGGAGATTTAAACGGAAAAACCAGAAGGTTATGTACTTTCTGGTAATGAATAAAAGGTGTGGAAACTTGTCAAAGCTTTGTTGAGTTAAAACAAGCTTCGAAACTATGGCACCAAAAGTTTGACTCTATCATTGCAAGGTTCAAAAATAAAGGAGGAGACACACAACTTAGGGAAGACTTTTAAATCTTATCAAAATACGAATTCAAAGAGTTTGTCATCATCAAAAAGGGGGAGATTGTGAAGAATATATCTTATATCTAGTTTTGACGAAGACAAAGACTATCAAAGAAGAAAAGCATCAAAAGTGTCATGCTCATTAATGATGAAGTTGATCAAGAAGTTTTAGCATAGAAATTCAAGTGAAGAATTTGAGAGAAGTGAACATAACTAAGGTACTCATTGCAATTTATACCATGCTATTTTAAATTGCTCATAATTTCATCTATCACTTCATCTAAAACCTTCTTGCATCATCATGCATGATTATCTAAAAACCTTCTTCATCTAATTCATGTGACAAATGTTTGTACACAAAGTTGTGTGAGAATATTGTAAAATTCCTTTGTCTCTATGTAGATTACATGTTGATCATTATCAACGAGATGAATGGAATCTTAGAAACAAAGAGGTTTCTAACTTCCACATTCAAGATAAAAAATCTTGAAATAGTTGACACTCTTTTCGATTAAAGTAAAGCGAAAGAGTGAGGGTTAAAAATATAGTCAAAAACACTATATTGAGAAAACTTCCACATTCAAGATGAAAGATCTTGGACTAGCTGACACTCTTTTGGGGATCAAAGTAATACAAAATTAGTGGGGGTTATGCACTTAGTCAAATACATTTTGTTGAGAAAGTTCTTGATAAGTTCAAACCGACACGTTTCAAGAAAGTGAATATTCAATTTGATCTTGGTGTCTAAATAATGATGGAAGAGTTGTGGATAAATTAGAATATGCGAGTGAAATTGGTTGTCTAATATAATGTACTATGTCGCACGCTCGCGAAATGTGAACAGAGTCGCCACCAATATATTTATCCCATAAGGGAAAGGAATATCAGAAAACCTAAGATGAATAAGAACGAGGTCTTTCGACCAGAGATAGGGTACGGGAGTCGGTTACGCAAGGGGAAGGTACTAGCACCCCTCACGCCCATCGTACTCGATGGTATCCACCTATGTTTGTTGCTATCTAAAGGGTGTATAAATCTAAGGCTTAATTACTAAGGGAATGCATGCAAATGAAAGAAAAGAAACACGGGGAAAATAAGGTTTATAAATAGTTGTGCTCGCTTAGGCCCCGCGACCTAATGCCTACGTATCCTTTTCAGGAATCAGAGCGCCGTAGTTCGGCTCTTTAGTTTTTGTTTGTTTTTGTGTTTTTTAGTGGACGGAGTTACATTCGCACTCCGCTGCTCGACCTCTGGAGTCTTAAGCTGGGAATGGAGCGGAAATAACATGTCCGATTAGGAGAAAGAATGCCCTGAAGGCAAGGGAAAGAATGCCTCGGAGGCAAGAGAAAGAATGTGAGCGTTTCGAGGAAATCCCTTAAGCAAGGGAAACTCGAGTTACTCTTTGGTTTGTATTTTTTAGAAGTTGGGAACTTACGCCTGAATGGGACCCTTAAGCAAGGGAGATCCAAGCACTCGAACATTCCCTTAAGCAAGGGATGTTCAAGCTTCCATTCCCTTTTTAAGAATTTTCACTTTGATTATTAGTATTTTAAGTATTTTCTTTGTATTTTTTATGGGATTTAATTCAAGTAGTTGTTAAGTGTTTTGAAGTTGAAAGAAAAAGGAATGCAAAAGGGAACTAGTCCTAATTACTACATTCTATGTTGTTGTAAGGATATTCTAAGGGAAAAATAGGGAGGAAAAAGCAATTAAATGGAGAAAAAACAATATTAAAGATCAAGGGCATTTTAGACATTTCACATATATGGAAAATATTCACAAAGAAAGAAAATTAAATCTAAACTATTTGTGAAAATATATTCATGAACTATCTCATTTTTATTTCATGCAAGGGATACTAATTTGAAGAAAACTAGTTGGTAGGAAAATTATTTTTATTATTTTTTATCTAAAAGAAAAAAAACAATTAATCAATCAAAGAGAATAAAAGAAAAAAAACTATTTTTATTACCTAGTTTGGTGAGGGAGGAGAGAGAGTAGAGTTTGAACGTTTCAAGTGGCACCCTTAAGCAAGGGAGACTCAAGTTGTTCCTCTCTTTTTTTTTCTCCTTTTATGTGAATGTATGTGCTTCTATTTATATTGCCAATGATTGGATTGTGATTTGGATTCTTGAATGTGGGACTTGAAAAATGTAGTTTGCAACACACCTTTTCCATTTCTCCAATGTGGGACTTGCACCATCACCTTTTTTCATTTTTTCAATGTGGGACTCTAACTTGTGTTGTATGTTGCAATTGCTCTTTTTCTTCATGCTATGGTGCTCGCTTTAGACACTTATATCTCAAGCCATGGGTGGTCAAATGATGCAAGAATGGTGTCATATCAAAGAGGGCATGGGATAGAACAAGATTGGTGTTGAAAATATCTCAGGATAAGGCTTAGAAATATGAGAAAAATGGCCTTGAACTCATGCAACCATCACTGCACACGCCCAGCAGCATGCAGTCCCGTGCGTATGGCCAAATTGTGACTCTGCGAGGGTGGTACTTTGAGCCTCTCTATCTCGATCAATACATGTCCAAAATCAGTGATACTGGTCTCATTGGATAGAGGACATGGCAAAGAATAGTTTAGAACTGGGCTTGTTTAAGATAGAGACTTGTGGAGGGAGAAAGAGGCCTTGACATTTGGCCCGCCACGTGTTTGCTGAAATGCGTTGCGTGCCCAGAATTCTGTGTCATGGCTGCCTGCAGAGTTTGGTCAGGGTTGGGGCACCACTTTCAAGGCTTGTATCTCACTCAATATTTGTCCAATTGTCCCAATTCTTGTTTCCATGGATAGAGGAGATGGCAAGGAAGATATTGATACCAAGTTTGCATTCATAGCACTTCTGTAGAGCTCTAAAAATGGCTGGAGATTTGGCACGCCATGTGTTTGTTAAAATGCCGGGTCATGACCTGCCTTGTGACCTGGATTGTGCCTTGATTTAAATGAGTTTTCAGAAACTCCACACCACTTCAACTCTTCATACAAGCTTCAAATAAAAAAGTGTCCAACTACAAAGTTGTTCTCCTCCATGAGAGGAACAACTTTTATGTTGGAAATTTCTCCGAAAAATGCCGTTTGCCACGTGTAATTCAGTGCTGAAGTGGACTGCCCAACAAGATTCGAAACACCCAAAATTTTTCTAAGTGTTGAAAATTGCCTTTTTTGTCATTTTTTCTATTTTTGGCAGCTTTTTGTCAAACTCCCGATTTTATCCATTCTTTGACTTTTCTTGCCCGATTTTCCACCAAAAGTCAATATTTGAATAATTCCTCTGATTCTGACCCAAAAGTCAACTGTTCCGATTTTTCCGACTATTGATGAAATTCCCGATTAAACCTCTTCCAATCGAATCCAGTCAAACAAACCCCTCCACAAGGTCAGCATGAGAAGTTTTCCACACATAGGAGCCATTCCCGATTAAATGTTGACCAGAAAGTCAACTGGTTGACTTTGGTCAAAGAAACCCTGATTTAACGAACCAGGTGATTTGCAAGCTTGCACTCTTCAATCAATGTCCTGATTCGAAGCAGAGAGACACCCCAATCTAGGAGGACTTCAATGAACATAGAGCCACATGATTATACCTCAGTCTTCCTTGTTCTCCGATCAAACTTCTTTGCAATAGAGCTCTTTCTTTGCTAGCCTTTTGAATAGTACCAATGATACGACTGCATGAATGTGAGTTATGACCTAAGTGATGTATGTACATGAACCATAAGCCATATGAGTAGGGTAGGACAAATTTGGGGTATGACATACTAGACCCGACATAGCATTTGTAATTAGTAAATGGGTAAATTTACTAGCAATCCAAATGGTGAGCATTGGAAGGTCATCACAAGGATTTTGTTTATATTTAAAAAAAAATCAAAGTCTGGACCCCCATTATGGTAGGTTTCCTGCCATATTAGAAGGATATACCAATATGAGTTGGACATCGAGTGTTGGAGATCATATATTTATAACTAAATGGATATTTACACTAGTTGGGGGTGAGATTTCTTGGAAGAGCAAGAAACAAAGATGCACCACTCTCTTGACCATGGAACCTTAGTATGTGGATCTCGCTTCCACTGGTTAAGAAGTTGAATGGTTGAAGGACCTTCTGTTGGAAGTTTCATTGGCTAAAGAAAATGTTTCAAAAGTGTTAACAAAATGTGATAGTCAAGCCAATTTTGTTAGACGCTGGCCTATAGATCTAGAGGGGGGGGGGTGAATAGATCTCACTAAGTTTTTACAGATTTTTCTACAGACTCGAGCGAAAGCGGTTCTGAATCGACTTGCGTCTATTCTGGACCGCTATTGCAAAGGTCGTATGTGTTTCAAAACCAAAGAGTAAGTGGAATTGATGGTGAAGTAATATGATAGCTAACCAATACGTTTAACAGCTGAAATCCAATTAACTTCTAGATTGACAACTTTGATTTGCAATGTAGTAAGATTGGATTAAGCAAAAACACAAACACTTGGTGATAGGTTCAAATTGATAGTGATTCAAGTTGTGGTGAATTGTGATGTTTGTGCAGAACTTTAATTCACAATTTTAACACTTGAATCGTTGATCAATTTTGCACTTATAACCAATTATGAACAGAAAGTAAAAGAGAAAGTAAAAGCGACAAGAACACGATATTTGTTTAGGCAGTTCGTCGATCGTCCTCGCTACGACTACGTCTGCCCCCAATTCCAAATTGAAATTGGGTAATCTTTCATTAATGTTGAAAGTAGTATATACAAAGAAGATAACAAAGCGATAAACGATAAACCAATTATGTCGATCCTTTGAATCTTCTTCCCCCTTAATCTTGAGCCAGATAAAGGTTATCCAAGAGCTTCACTTTGATTCCCTTCTGCAGTGTCTTGATTCCTTGAACTCCCCGTTCCTCAATCGTTACACTCAGCCGAATCCTCAATGAACGCCTCTTGATAAAAACCCCCAAGAACCACCCGTCGTGGAGGACAAAACCCGCAGATTTTATTCACCAACAAACCCCACAAACCTTCACCCACTAGGAATCTTCAATTCCGTTCCATGGACGTTATCGAACTCATCACTAACCCGCAACGCAAGAATGATTATGTGTAATTGTGTTGGAGATGATGAAGAACGAAGATGAGAAGCGTTTGTGTATCTTTCAGTCGTTGGTGTTACTTGAATAATTACCCTTGTACAATATATATGATTGCATAACAGATAGAACCAAGAAAAACTGATTTTTGAACTTTCTTGATCAGTTAGGTCGACCACTTGTAGTGCTTAGGTCGACCTAACAGAGCTTGCAGAATTTTGCTCCCAGTTAGGTCGACCTGTTGAAGGAGTAGGTCGACCAGAATCCTCTTCTGATGCATTCTGGGGACATTTTCACAGATTAGGTCGACCTAGTTGATGTGTAGGTCGACCTAACAGGCTGGTATGTAGAATTCATCAATTTAGGTCGACCTAAATGATGTGTGAGTCGACCTAGCAGGGACATATGAGTTTTTCTCCATTTTAGGTCGACCTGGGTTGATGGTAGGTCGACCTAACTGCTGTTTTTCTGCATTCTTCTTGTTTTGCTTGTGTTGAGGCAACCTATAAACACATACACATAATGGGTTGACTTATGAGTGATCAATGCTTGCTTTTCTTTAAGTTTTCTGCTTCAGTCTTGTTGTTTGAATGCTTATTTGAGTTTGCCATGAATCAAAAACATCTTTGAGTGTAATCTTGTATTCACATACTCCCCCTTTTTGATGATGGCAAACCATTCGACTAAGCTCTGGTAGTAAATGATAAAGACTCAGCAGAGCTCCCCCGTACATCCAGCATCCATCTCTCAACAGGGCAATCTCTCAACAAAGCTCCCCCGTACATCCAGCATCTATCTCCCCCTTTGTCAACATCAAAAAGAGAAAACAGGAGAATAGAAGAGTAACAAGAGAACCATAGATAATAATGCTAGCATGTATAGTATAGTAGGTAAAAGGTAGTTAATGGTAGAATGAGACACATATGTGAGCAGGAGCAGTTTTTATGCATGAGGTCACTATAAGCATGTTAATTGATAGCATATTATAGTATCAATAATATTTTTGGAAGTGAACAACAATTACGTTACCGCTTTTTCAATATGACGCCTGGCTTGATGATGAACTACCTTTATGCTAAAAAAATGTTAGCAAGACAAATAGATATATACATAAAGTAAAGAAATAATATTAAGAGAAAACAAACGTAATTAGCCCAAATTAGAGATATCGAGTATCCCTAATTCCCTACGAATGTTGAAATATTGCTCCGTTGCTAGCAGTTTGGTGAAGATGTCAGCTAGTTGCTTCTTGCTTTCTACATGTTCAAAAGTAACGTCTCCTTTCTCTACATGATCTCGTAGAAAATGATGCCTTATTTCAATGTGTTTGGTACGTGAGTGTAAGACAGGATTTTTACTCAAGTTTATGGCGCTTGTGTTGTCGCACATGATAGGTATGTGATCAAGCTTAATACCAAAGTCAAGAAGTTGTTGCTTGAGCCATAATATTTGTGCACAGCAGCTTCCAGCAGCTACATATTCTGCCTCAGCAGTGGATAATGCAACCGATACTTGTTTCTTACTATGCCAACTTATTAATGAGTTTGAGAATAGATGACACGTTCCACTAGTGCTTTTTCTATCGGATTTGCAGCCAGCAAAATCTGAATCGGAGAATCCTACCAAATGACACTCATTTCCTTTTGGATACCATAGGCCATATGTAGTAGTTCCACGTAAGTATCGCAGAATTCTTTTGACAGCTTTCAAGTGAGATTCTTTTGGACAAGATTGATATCTTGCACACATACACACACTAAACATAATGTCTGGTCTTGAGGCAGTAAGATACAATAGTGAACCTATCATACCTCGGTATAATTTCACGTCAACCTCTTTACCTTTCTCATCTTTGTCTAGATTTGTATTTATTGCCATAGGTGTGTCAATTTCCTTTGCTTCACTCATTCCAAATCTTTTGAGCAGCTCCGTACAATATTTAGTTTGATTCACAAACGTTCCATGACTGAGTTGCTTGATTTGTAGGCCAAGGAAGAAATTTAGCTCACCCATGAGACTCATCTCAAATTCACTCTGCATAAGCTTAGAAAAGTCTTTGACAAGTTTTGCATTAGTGGACCCAAATATAATATCATCTACATAAATTTGGACTAAGAGAATATCCTTATCTTTTCTTTTAATAAAGAGAGTAGTATCAACTTTACCCCTAGAGTACCCTTGACTAAGGAGAAATTTGCTCAAACGTTCGTACCAAGCCCGAGGGGCTTGTTTAAGACCGTATAGAGCACGTTTCAACTTGTAAACATGAGTTGGATACATGTAATTCTCAAAGCCGGGTGGCTGAGCAACATAGACTTCTTCATTTATATAGCCATTTAGAAAGGCACTCTTAACATCCATTTGGAATAGTTTGAAGTCTTTAGAACAAGCATAAGCAAGTAAAAGGCGAATAGCTTCGAGACGTGCTACAGGAGCGTATGTCTCTTCATAATCAATACCTTCCTCTTGATTGTAACCTTGGGCAACTAATCTAGCTTTGTTTCTAGTAATAACACCGTTTTCATCAAGTTTGTTACGAAAAACCCATCTAGTGCCTATTACTTGATGATCTCCCGGATGAGGGACTAAGTCCCAAACATCATTCCGTTTAAATTGGTTTAATTCTTCTTGCATGGCCATTAGCCAATGCTCATCAAGTAATGCGTCCTTTGCGTTTTTCGGCTCAACTTGTGAAACAAAAGCAAAATGATGGCAGAAGTTACTTATCTTTGAGCGTGTTGTAACGCCCCTTGAGATGTCTCCTATTATATTGTCAATTGGATGGTCTTTCACGTTTGTCCAGGCCTTGGGAAGTTCTTCATTGTTTGAGATGCTTTCTTTTTCATTTTCATTGTGAGACTCATCTTTCTCTCTCTCAGCATCTTTCTTTACAATACTTTCATCCTCATCTTCCTTATCCTTTACAATGTCTTTAGTGGATGGGCCTGCACCATTAAATGAAAGACCTTTCTCGACATATTTTGCATAAGATTCATCAAAAGAAACGTGTACTGACTCTTCTACTATAAGTAATCTCTTATTATATATTCGATATGCTTTGCTAGATTGTGAGTAACCAAGGAATATGCCCTCATCAGCTTTAGCATCGAATTTGCCAAGATTATCCTTACCATTGTTCAAAACAAAACACTTGCAACCGAATACATGGAGATGAGATACATTTGGTTTTCTACCCTTTAGTAATTCATAGGGAGTTTTGTTCAGTATAGGACGTATTGTTATCCTATTCAAAACATAACATGCTGTACTAATCGCGTCAGCCCAGAAATACTTTGGTAGATTACCCTCATTCAGCATTGTTCTTGCCAGCTCCTCTAGAACTCGATTTTTACGTTCAACTACTCCGTTTTGTTGAGGTGTTCTAGGAGCTGAAAAGTTATGCTCAATTCCATGTTTATCACAGTATTTTTCAAAAAGAATGTTTTCAAATTCTCCACCGTGATCACTTCGAATTGCAACTATTTTGTTGTTCATTTTGTTTTGACATAATCTTGCAAATTGAGTAAAGGCTGAAAAAGTTTGATCCTTACTAGGTAAAAAGATTGTCCAACAAAATCTCGAGTAATCATCGACAATGACAAAACCATAGGTGTTTCCACCTATGCTTTTAGTCCTTGAAGGGCCAAAGAGATCCATGTGAAGTAGTTCAAGAGGGCGTGATGTTGAAACCACGTTCTTTGATTTAAAAGAGATTTTTGTTTGCTTTCCCTTTTGACAAGCATCACATAGATGATCTTTTGAAAACTTCATTTTGGGTAAGCCGATTACTAAATCTTTTGAGACAACTTTATTTAGTAAGTCAAAATTTATGTGGGCGAGACGTCTATGCCAAAGCCATGAGTCATCGCCTAGAGCAACTAGACATTTGGTACTAGACTTAGATACCTCATCCAAGTTTAGCATGTAGATGTTGTTTACTCTTAAGCCCTTAAACATAATATCTCTTTTCTTAGTATGTTCTATTGTGCATCCAGAATTTGTAAACATTACTTTAAAATCTTTGTCGCACAATTGACTTATACTTAAAAGATTATGTTTAAGACCTTCTACTAGCAGCACATCAGTTATAGTAGTGGTAGAAGGGTTACCAACACTTCCTTTACCAAGTATGGCTCCACGATTGTTATCTCCATAGGTGACATACCCCTTTTTCCTTGCTTGAAACTCAACGAAAAGAGATAGGTCTCCAGTCATGTGTCTTGAACATCCGCTATCAAGGAACCACAACCTTTCGGCAATGTCAAGACACTTTTCCTGCAAGATTAATTTAAAGAGGGAGGTCCCCAATTTTCATTGGGTCCTTGGTAGTGAGTACACAATTTGTTGCATTTAGGCAACCATTGAAATACTCCTTTAGGAACTAAAATTCTCCTAAATTTGCATTTTTCAATGGTATGTCCCTTTTTGCAACAATAATGACAGGTAATATGATGAGAATATGGAGTTTTGCTAATTGATACTTTTGGTACAAAAGTGTATTTACTATATAAAGGAGTATACGATCTTTTGAACTTGTTTGGATCAACCGCAAAAGTCACTTTTGGTTGTAGAGCCTTGTCTAACTTGGCTTTTAGATCTCTCACTTCTTTTTGCCAAATGTGACATGTCTCACAACCAAACCATGATGTAGGATCTAATTCAACTTTGTCCTTTTGAATGTCTAGCATAGATTGTTTTAAAGCTTCCATATCCCTTTCGGTTTTCTCAACTTTTGATTCAAGATATGAAAATATTTTCTTATTTGAGGCCAAAAGTTTGAAAGCTTTAATTGCATCTCTATGTAATTCTTCAAAAGCAAGTTTTAGTTGAGAATGAGATACCTTATCTACGAGTTCAGGTTTAAGATGACTTAGAGCTTTCTTTTTCTTGTTTTGATGAGCCATGAAACATAGGTTTGCTGATTCTTCTTCATCGCTTGACGAGCTTTCACTAGATGAATCACTTTCCCATGCTATGTAAGCTCTTTTAGATTTGTTATGACCTTTGCTTTGGTTCTTCTCCTTTTCTTTCTTAAGGTATGGACAATCCGGTTTGTAGTGACCGGCTTTCCCACAATTGAAGCAAAGACCTTTGATCTTTCCTTTGTTGTCGTCATCTTGTTTGAACATGTTTGATTGCTTTCTATAGTTGATCAATCCTTTGTCGGAATGTTTTGCTCCATTTTTCTTTAGATATTTGTTGTATCTTCGCACAAACAGTCCCATTTCCTCATCATCGGAGTCTTCGTCATCACTTGTGTCACTATCCTTTGGCTCTCGTTTTGAGGTCTTGGAGCTCGAAGCTTTTAGAGCTATTGACTTCTTCTCTACCTCTTTCTCCATGTTCTTTTCTTTCTTTGTCCTCTTCTCATGCATGTCAAGGCATTTAAGATGCTGTTCATGTTCCTCTAGTTTACCAAAGAGAGTGGTAATGTCTAAAGTGTTGAGATCATTTGCTTCCTTAATTGCTGTAACTTTGGGCTGCCATTCCCTGTTCAAACACCTTAATATTTTGTTAGTAGCAACTGCATTGGAAACAGGTCTATCAAGAGAATTTAATCGATTTTTCAGGTGAACGAATCTTTTCTGCATGCTTTCGATGGTTTCACCATCTTCCATGTGGAAAAGTTCGAACTCTTGAGTTAACGTATTGATCCTAGCTAGTTTGACATCATCCGTTCCCTCGTGGGCAACTTGTAATGTGTCCCACATAGCTTTAGCTGATCTACAATGGGAAACGCGATAGTATTCATCAACTCCTAGAGCTGAGATTAGAATGTTTCTCGCTTTCCAATCGTATGCATATTTCTTTTCATCTTCAGCATTCCAAGTATCTTCTGGTTTTGGAACAACTGCACCAGCTGCATTTGTCATAGTGATCTGAAATGGACCATTGACAATAGCTGTCCAGATGATCCTATCAATTGCATTGATATGGACACACATACAATCCTTCCAATAGCCGTAGTTTTCTCCGTTGAAAACTGGAGCTCTATTATGAGCCCCTTTAGGTCCAGAAGCCATCTTTCCAATAAGTGTTTCACGTAGCACGGAATAAACCAGAGCTCTTGATGCCACTTGTTAGACGCTGGCCTATAGATCTAGAGGGGGGGGTGAATAGATCTCACTAAGTTTTTACAGATTTTTCTACAGACTCGAGCGAAAGCGGTTCTGAATCGACTTGCGTCTATTCTGGACCGCTATTGCAAAGGTCGTATGTGTTTCAAAACCAAAGAGTAAGTGGAATTGATGGTGAAGTAATATGATAGCTAACCAATACGTTTAACAGCTGAAATCCAATTAACTTCTAGATTGACAACTTTGATTTGCAATGCAGTAAGATTGGATTAAGCAAAAACACAAACACTTGGTGATAGGTTCAAATTGATAGTGATTCAAGTTGTGGTGAATTGTGATGTTTGTGCAGAACTTTAATTCACAATTTTAACACTTGAATCGTTGATCAATTTTGCACTTATAACCAATTATGAACAGAAAGTAAAAGAGAAAGTAAAAGCGACAAGAACACGATATTTGTTTAGGCAGTTCGTCGATCGTCCTCGCTACGACTACGTCTGCCCCCAATTCCAAATTGAAATTGGGTAATCTTTCATTAATGTTGAAAGTAGTATATACAAAGAAGATAACAAAGCGATAAACGATAAACCAATTATGTCGATCCTTTGAATCTTCTTCCCCCTTAATCTTGAGCCAGATAAAGGTTATCCAAGAGCTTCACTTTGATTCCCTTCTGCAGTGTCTTGATTCCTTGAACTCCCCGTTCCTCAATCGTTACACTCAGCCGAATCCTCAATGAACGCCTCTTGATAAAAACCCCCAAGAACCACCCGTCGTGGAGGACAAAACCCGCAGATTTTATTCACCAACAAACCCCACAAACCTTCACCCACTAGGAATCTTCAATTCCGTTCCATGGACGTTATCGAACTCATCACTAACCCGCAACGCAAGAATGATTATGTGTAATTGTGTTGGAGATGATGAAGAACGAAGATGAGAAGCGTTTGTGTATCTTTCAGTCGTTGGTGTTACTTGAATAATTACCCTTGTACAATATATATGATTGCATAACAGATAGAACCAAGAAAAACTGATTTTTGAACTTTCTTGATCAGTTAGGTCGACCACTTGTAGTGCTTAGGTCGACCTAACAGAGCTTGCAGAATTTTGCTCCCAGTTAGGTCGACCTGTTGAAGGAGTAGGTCGACCAGAATCCTCTTCTGATGCATTCTGGGGACATTTTCACAGATTAGGTCGACCTAGTTGATGTGTAGGTCGACCTAACAGGCTGGTATGTAGAATTCATCAATTTAGGTCGACCTAAATGATGTGTGAGTCGACCTAGCAGGGACATATGAGTTTTTCTCCATTTTAGGTCGACCTGGGTTGATGGTAGGTCGACCTAACTGCTGTTTTTCTGCATTCTTCTTGTTTTGCTTGTGTTGAGGCAACCTATAAACACATACACATAATGGGTTGACTTATGAGTGATCAATGCTTGCTTTTCTTTAAGTTTTCTGCTTCAGTCTTGTTGTTTGAATGCTTATTTGAGTTTGCCATGAATCAAAAACATCTTTGAGTGTAATCTTGTATTCACAAATTTAGCAAGAGAATTCATAAGTGTAAAATGAAAAGTCTGGGCACTGAGGCCTTAGACATTCTTTCGTGAGAAAATTGATTAAAGATGTAATCATTTCATTCATATATATGAAGGATAGAAAAACACTTAGAAAGGGGGGGTTTGAATAAGTGTAGCTTTAAAAACTTGACAGATAAAAATAAATTGCACAGTTATTTTTATCCTGGTTCGTTGTTAACTAAACTACTCCAGTCCACCCCCGCAGAGATGATTTACCTCAACTGAGGATTTAATCCACTAATCGCACGGATTACAATGGTTCTCCACTTAGTCAGCAACTAAGTCTTCCAGAGTCTACTGATCACACACTGATCACTCCAGGAACAACTGCTTAGATACCCTCTAAGACTTTTCTAGAGTCTACTGATCCACACGATCACTCTAGTTACAATCTGCTTAGTTCACTCCTAAGACTTCCTAGAGTATTCTGATCCACACGATCACTCTAGTTCCTTACAACTTAATGTAATCAAATCTAAGAGTATTACAAATGCTTCTTAAAAGCGATAATCACAACTGTGATATTTCTCTTAACGTTTAAGCTTAATCTCACTAATATATTACAACAGCAATGTAGTGAGCTTTGATGAAGATGAAGATTCTGAGCTTTGGATTTGAACAGAGTTTCAGCAAGTTAATTTGAATTGTATTGTTCAGGATCGTTAACCTTGCTTCTCATCAGAACTTCATATTTATAGGCGTTGGAGAAGATGACCGTTGAATGCATTTAATGCTTTGCGTGTTCCGTACAGCATCGCATTTAATGTTATACGCTTTTGTCAACTACCTCGAGCCTTGTTCACGCTGTGTCTACTGACGTAGCCTAGAATAGATTTTAACGTTCCTTTTGTCAGTCAGCGTAGCTTGCCACTTGTACTTTCTTCTGATCTGATGTTTGTGAATACAACGTTTGAATATCATCAGAGTCAAACAGCTTGGTGCATAGCATCTTCTGATCTTCTGACCTTGAAGTGCTTCTGAGCGTGATACCATCAGAACTTCAGTGCTTCTGTTCTCTTGTTCTTCTGATGCTTCCATAGACCCATGTTCTGATTCTGCTTCGACCATCTTCTGATGTCTTGCCAGACCATGTTCTGATGTTGCATGCTGAACCCTTGAGACAAAGCTTCTGAGTGCTGAATTATGCGTACTCTTTATATATTTCCTGAAAAGGAAATTGCATTGAATTAGAGTACCATATTATCTTAAGCAAAATTCATATTATTGTTATCATCAAAACTAAGATAATTGATCAGAACAAATCTTGTTCTAACAATCTCCCCCTTTTTGATGATGACAAAAACATATATAAATGATATGAATTTGCGATCAGAAAGAACAGACGGCAAAAGACAAATTACACAGCTATAGCATAAGCATATGAATATGTCTCCCCCTGAGATTAACAATCTCCCCCTGAGATAAATAATCTCCCCCTGAAATAAATACTCGAAGAACTTTAATAAAAGACTTCCCTGATTATTTCGGTAGAGACGATCATATAAGCTTCTGTCTTTAGAGAATTCATAGCTTCTGACTTCTGCTTCCATAGGACAGCTTCAGAACTAGAATTTCCTTAGATCCCTAGAACACTCACAGCTTCTGATTCCTACTTCCATCTAGGACAGCTTCAGAACTTGAATTTCTTTGATCTTCTGAACATTCACAACTTCTGATTTCTGCTTCCATCTAGGACAGCTTCAGAACTTGAATTTCTTTGATCTTCTGAACATTCACAGCTTCTGATTTCTGCTTCCATTTAGGACAGCTTCAGAACTTGAGTTTTCTGGATCTTTAGAACATTCGCAGCTTCTGATTTCTGCTTCCCTCGGATAGCTTCAGAGCTTTGAATTTCTACCAACATCACTTCATGCTAGATTTGTATCAGAACATTGTTGAATGTACCAGAGCATCATCTGAGCATCTCTACATCCTGAAATGTTACAGAACAAAAAACTAAACGACAAAAGTCAGCATGAACGAGTCAGAACATAATGTATCAGAGCCATAACATTATATGTATCATAGCAAAATAGGCTAAAATAATGTATCAGAGCAAATAGAATTTTGTCAACACAAATAGACAAATATGGATCAAATTCTATTATCAGTGCTTATGATTCATTCTTCTTTCTTGCTTCTGATCTCTGAAGCTTGACAGCACTCGGCTTGCTTCAGTTTTCATGGTTTTGCTTCTTGTGTTTGCTTTGAAGATTTTCTTCACTTCTTTATACCTGCAAAACACTTAAACCATATAGAACTTGCAGTTCTTGTTAGTAAATGTGTGGGAGCTTTACCCAGCAACTGATAGATTAATCAAATCATTTATCATTTATCTTCTCCCCCTTTTTGTCATAACATCAAAAAGAATATTTCAAAAGATTCAGATGCATAAAACGACAAATAAAAACACTGGAATGTAAAAGCAAGGAAATTTTTCATTGATAATCAAAAAGGATTACAGGAAAGGAATGCAGGAAAACAGATGCAACAAGGAGAGGAAACTACAAAGACCAAAAGACTAAGATCCTAGCCTACGCAAAATCCGCGCCAGAACATCATGAATCCCGTCAGTGCTTGTAGTTTGCCTTGTCATGAAGGAACGAAACTCAGCATTGGCTGCTTCTTGCGCGTCCAAACGAGAAGCCAGCATAGCTTGATTCTGATGAAGAGTTTCCAAGGTCTCCATCAGAGCTGAGGTTTCACCAGAAGAAGAAGCACCAGTATTTCTGCCCAGAGGGACAGCAATCTCAGCAGGGTGATCTTCTGGAAGATCTTCAGCTTGTGCATCTTCCATTTCCTCATCTGAGTCTGACTCAGAAGTAGCCTTAGCATATTCTGGTTCAGGCAGCTCAGAAGTTCCATCTTCCAATGCTTGAAGAATAGCTGCTAGGTTTGTTGGAGGAGTAGGACCAGCAACTTCAGCACGATAAACCACTACTGGAAAGACCATGTGAGGTGCTTTTTCAGAAGGGTTCATTCTGAACCAGTTGAACAGCCACTGAAAATCTCCAGTCAGCACAGGAAACCATGGTCTCCACACCACGATGTCTCTGCAGAGATTTTCTTCTTCCAACTCATCTGCTGGTATCTTCCTTTCAAGAACACTTCTGTTCCTGATGAGATGGTGATGGCTGCTCTCACCAACTTCCAACCGGAGACCACGAACACCAGGAGCTTCAGACATAATCCTTCTCTGAGTGTCTGTAGCCTTATCCAGAAAATCCTGACGAAAGGTATTCCAAAGGTTGTTTGTAGCATACTCATCCAGATGATTAAGGTGAGCAGCACCTAGAATCTCCAACCAGCCATTTACATCAGCATGTAAAAGCTCCAGATATGATTGAGTGGTAGGGGTTGGAGGGTTGACAGTGAACCTTGAGTCGGGAAGAACAACACTATAGGGATTAGGTGTTCTGGTGGGAAAAGGGTGTGAGAGAGATGAAGAAATATCTGATGGAAGGGTTGAAGGGGAGGAGATATCAGATGGTGAAGAAGGTGGTTCCGAGAGGATGAATGAGGAGGAAGAGGTGGTGGAGGTCTTTGAAGAGGGAGGTGATTGAGGGGTACTGTCAAGGGGTTGATACACTTTGAGAGGGTCATAGGTGATCCTTACTCTCTTTGGTTTGGTCTCTGATTCAGCAGTTGCCTTTCTCTTTTGTTTCCGATCATTATCTTGATTCCCAGAGCTTGACGATGGATTCATGATGAATTTGCAGATATTGAAACTGCTAGGGTTTATGATATGAAAACAAAGAGAGAACGAAAAAGAAACTGAATGCAAAGTGAGAGAAATATGAGAGGGAAAAGAAACGTTTGAAGAGTATAAAAAGAAAAACTGAAAGAGAGTAAATGATGAAAAGCATTTAATGTTACGTGACATGAGGAGAGATAATAATGACAAAAGACGTGATTTGCACAGTTACCTAAGTAGACGTCCCCTCAACTGCACGCACGCTTGTCCAGGAATAGTGAACACGTGTTTACCATCTGGATAGCCAGTTACAGCTGTTTTGCTTTTATAGAGATTCTGAATCAACTTAGACACTGAAACGTTAGTAATAACTGAATCACAATTTCTAATTGATTTTTATCAGAACTTCTTAAAACAAATTTCATTTCAAAGGATACTCATACATGAGAACTTCTCATCTTCTCATTCTGAGCTTGTTTCTGAAGACCCATGTTGTACCGATTATATTGAATCCATCTGGTCTAGGAACAAGATCCCAAACATCATTCCTTGTAAACTGATTCAGTTCTTCTTGCATAGCAATTATCCAGTCTGGATCTTCTAGAGCATGATCAACAGAAGTTGGCTCGATCAAAGATACAAGACCTAATTGACAATCTGCATTGTTCTTAAGGAATGCTCTTGTTCTGATTGGATCATCCTTCTTTCCAAGAATGACATCTTCTGAATGACCAGAGATGAGTCTGGATGGTCTTCTGACAGATGGTTCTTCAGAAATGCTTAGATCCTCCAGAGAAGCTGATACTTGATCTTCAGATTCTTTGCTTCTGAGAAGCTCCGCTTCTGATGCGTTGCTTCTTGGCTCAACAACTTCTGATATATCAATATCACAATCTGCAAAATTATCAAACTGCTTTGGTTTTTCAGAACCAAGCTTATCATCAAACCTGATATTGATTGATTCTTCTACAACCAATGTTTCAGTATTGTATACTCTGTAGCCTTTTGAGCGTTCAGAATATCCAAGAAGGAAACATTTTTGTGCTTTGGAATCAAACTTACCAAGATGATCTTTAGTGTTCAAAATAAAGCATACACATCCAAAAGGATGGAAATATGAAATGTTGGGCTTTCTATTCTTCCACAATTCATAAGGAGTCTTATTTAGAATAGGTCTGATAGAGATTCTATTCTGAATATAGCATGCAGTGTTTATTGCTTCTGCCCAGAAATGCTTAGCCATATTGGTTTCATTGATCATGGTTCTGGCCATTTCTTGTAGAGTCCTATTCTTTCGTTCTACAACTCCATTTTGCTGTGGAGTTCTAGGACAAGAGAAATCATGGGCAATACCATTTTCTTTGAAGAATTCTTCAAAGGATCTGTTCTCAAATTCACCACCATGATCACTTCTGACCTTTATGATTTTACACTTTTTTTCAGATTGAATCTGAATACAGAAATCAAAGAACACTGAATGAGTCTCATCCTTGTGTTTCAAGAATTTCACCCATGTCCAGCGGCTATAATCATCTACGATGACTAATCCATATTTCTTCCCTCTGACAGATGCTGTTTTGACTGGGCCAAACAGATCAATGTGCAAGAGTTCTAATGGCCTTGAGGTAGAAACAACATTCTTGGACTTGAATGCAGGTTTGGAGAACTTGCCCTTCTGACATGCTTCACAAAGAGCATCTGATTTGAATTTCAGATTAGGGAGTCCTCTGACCAGATTCAGTTTGTTAATCTGAGAAATCTTTCTCAAACTAGCATGACCTAACCTTCTGTGCCAGACCCACTGCTCTTCAGAAACAGACATAAGACAAGTCACCTTCTGACTCAAAAGATCTTGCAGATCTGTCTTATAAATGTTGTTCTTCCTCTTGCCTGTAAATAGGATTGAGCCATCCTTCTGATTTATAGCCTTGCAAGACTCTTGATTAAAGATTATATCATAACCATTGTCACTCAATTGACTGATAGATAAAAGGTTATGTGTTAATCCTTCTACAAGAAGTACATTAGAAATGGAAGGAGAGTTACCAGACTTTATAGTTCCAGAGCCAATTATCTTGCCCTTCTGATCTCCTCCAAACTTGACTTCTCCTCCAGACTTAAGCACCAGGTCTTGGAACATAGACCTTCTTCCTGTCATGTGTCGTGAGCATCCAGAGTCCAGGTACCATGACATGTTGTGCTTTGTCCTTTTTGCAGTTAAGGATATCTGCAATAGGAATAATCTTATCCTTAGGTACCCACATTCTCTTGGGTCCTTTCTTGTTAGATTTTCTCAAGTTCTGATTGAACTTGGGTTTAACATTGTAAGCAATAGGAGGAACAGCATGATAATTTTTAATGTGAGTTTCATGATATTTCCTAGGTTGTGTCACATGCTTTTTGGTGTGTGTTATGTGAAAACTTTGAGCATGTGAAGTGTGCCTAATATCATGGGAGTGGCCATACTTGAACTGATCATACAATGGCTTGTATGTGATTTTCATTTCATCAACAGGTTCAAGTTTGTATGGGGTTTCACCCTCAAAACCAATGCCAACTCTTTTGTTTCCAGACACAGCATATATCATAGAAGCTAGCTGACTTCTGCCAATACTTCTATATAAGAACTTTCTGAAACTTAAATCATATTCTTTCAGAATATGGTTTAGACTGGGAGTGGATTTTTCTGAATCAGAAGGAGATCCAACATCATTGGATAATTTTAAAAGTTTTTCTTTTAATTCAGAATTCTCCAACTCAAGCTTCTTTGTTTCAAATTCAAATAGCTTTTTTAGCTTTTTGTATTTGAGACTAATCTGAGACTTGAGTTCCAGAAGTTCAGTTAGACCGGAAACTAACTCTTCTCTAGTAAGTTCAGAAAATACCTCTTCAGAATCTGATTCTGATGTAGATTCTGATCCGTCATCTTCTGTCGCCATCAGCGCACAGTTGGCCTGCTCATCTTCAGAGTCTGAATCATCTTCTGACTCATCCCAGGTTGCCATAAGACCTTTCTTCTTATGAAACTTCTTCTTGGGGTTTTCCTTCTGAAGATTTGGACATTCATTCTTGTAGTGTCCAGGCTCATTGCATTCATAGCACATGACTTTCTTCTTGTCAAATCTTCTGTCATCAGAAGATTCTCCACGTTCAAATTTCTTTGAACTTCTGAAGCCTCTGAACTTCCTTTGCTTGGTCTTCCAGAGTTGATTTAGCCTTCTGGAGATCAAAGACAGTTCATCTTCTTCTTCTGATTCTGATTCTTCAGGATCTTCTTCTCTAGCCTGAAAAGCGTTAGTGCATTTCTTGATATTTGATTTTAATGCAATAGACTTACCTTTATTTTGAGGCTCATTTGCGTCCAGCTCTATTTCATGACTTCTCAAGGCACTGATAAGCTCTTCCAGAGAAACTTCATTCAGATTCTTTGCAATCTTGAATGCAGTCACCATAGGACCCCATCTTCTGGGTAAGCTTCTGATGATCTTCTTTACGTGATCAGCCTTGGTGTATCCCTTGTCAAGAACTCTCAATCCAGCAGTAAGAGTTTGAAATCTTGAAAACATCTTTTCAATGTCTTCATCATCCTCCATCTTGAAGGCTTCATACTTCTGGATTAAAGCAAGGGCTTTAGTCTCCTTAACTTGAGCATTTCCTTCATGAGTCATTTTCAAGGACTCATATATGTCATAGGCCGTTTCCCTGTTAGATATCTTCTCATACTCAGCATGAGAGATAGCATTCAGCAAAACAGTTCTGCATTTATGATGATTCCTGAAAAGCTTCTTCTGATCATCATTCATTTCTTGCCTTGACAGCTTTACGCCACTGGCATTTACTGGATGTTTGTAACCATCCATCAGAAGATCCCATAGATCACCATCTAGACCCAGAAAGTAACTTTCCAGTTTATCTTTCCAGTATTCAAAGTTTTCACCATCAAATACCGGCGGTCTAGTATAACCATTGTTACCGTTGTATTGCTCAGCAGAGCCAGATGTAGATGCAGGTGTAGGTGTAGACTTTTCACTTTCATCAACCATCTTTTACTGAAGCGTTTTTCTCTTCCTGAATCTTTTCTAAACACGGTTAAGTGCTTGCACCTTAGAACCGGCGCTCTGATGCCAATTGAAGGATAGAAAAACACTTAGAAAGGGGGGGTTTGAATAAGTGTAGCTTTAAAAACTTGACAGATAAAAATAAATTGCACAGTTATTTTTATCCTGGTTCGTTGTTAACTAAACTACTCCAGTCCACCCCCGCAGAGATGATTTACCTCAACTGAGGATTTAATCCACTAATCGCACGGATTACAATGGTTCTCCACTTAGTCAGCAACTAAGTCTTCCAGAGTCTACTGATCACACACTGATCACTCCAGGAACAACTGCTTAGATACCCTCTAATACTTTTCTAGAGTCTACTGATCCACACGATCACTCTAGTTACAATCTGCTTAGTTCACTCCTAAGACTTCCTAGAGTATTCTGATCCACACGATCACTCTAGTTCCTTACAACTTAATGTAATCAAATCTAAGAGTATTACAAATGCTTCTTAAAAGCGATAATCACAACTGTGATATTTCTCTTAACGTTTAAGCTTAATCTCACTAATATATTACAACAGCAATGTAGTGAGCTTTGATGAAGATGAAGATTCTGAGCTTTGGATTTGAACAGAGTTTCAGCAAGTTAATTTGAATTGTATTGTTCAGGATCGTTAACCTTGCTTCTCATCAGAACTTCATATTTATAGGCGTTGGAGAAGATGACCGTTGAATGCATTTAATGCTTTGCGTGTTCCGTACAGCATCGCATTTAATGTTATACGCTTTTGTCAACTACCTCGAGCCTTGTTCACGCTGTGTCTACTGACGTAGCCTAGAATAGCTTTTAACGTTCCTTTTGTCAGTCAGCGTAGCTTGCCACTTGTACTTTCTTCTGATCTGATGTTTGTGAATACAACGTTTGAATATCATCAGAGTCAAACAGCTTGGTGCATAGCATCTTCTGATCTTCTGACCTTGAAGTGCTTCTGAGCGTGATACCATCAGAACTTCAGTGCTTCTGTTCTCTTGTTCTTCTGATGCTTCCATAGACCCATGTTCTGATTCTGCTTCGACCATCTTCTGATGTCTTGCCAGACCATGTTCTGATGTTGCATGCTGAACCCTTGAGACAAAGCTTCTGAGTGCTGAATTATGCGTACTCTTTATATATTTCCTGAAAAGGAAATTGCATTGAATTAGAGTACCATATTATCTTAAGCAAAATTCATATTATTGTTATCATCAAAACTAAGATAATTGATCAGAACAAATCTTGTTCTAACAATATATACAATCGATATATAATTTGAATGATTCATTTACTAAACTACTGGCCATGGATTTAGTAAAGACAACCTCGAGAGTTGTGAGGTTGAAACTCCTTGAATAATGTTCCGACAATGATAGCAACCCAATCTGAAGTTAATACATCTTAACCTAAGATTAAATGGGTAACAAAAAGTCGTTGATTTGGAAGTTGGTGCAACATTTTGTGACAATGTTGACTATCATATTGAGGGTTGAGTTTTCAAGAAACTCTTAATGAAGTTCTATATCGAGGATATGTATCTCAAGAAATAGATACAAATGAAACTCCACCTATATGAATTTCGAGATGGTGCCGTCTTAAAGTGAGAGTTGGAGTTTCTCTCATGAAAAATTCATGAAGAACAAGAAAAGCACATGGCCATAAATAGTGCTAGGCGAGATATGTAGGCGAAGAACCTTTAAAGAGTGTGTGTATAGTAACGTCGGTCTGATCACATGGGATAACGGTTCAAAGCATAGCTACCTAACGTTTCGATTAGGCTTTGCGTTGTCTTTACTAAGGTTAAGTTCAAATCAAAAGATACCTAACTGTATTAACACTCTTTTGCTTTCTATATTCTGGAATTGGACTTTGTCATTATTAGAACAAGTGGGGGATTGTTGTAATTATTATAATAGTTGTTCCAAAATGACAAGAGAAGTGGATTTGAAAATTGGCAACACTTCATGAAGAGTTGCAAAATGAAACCATGCAACTTTTGAAGTGTGTTTGTAGGCCAATCATTGTGACTTTTGGTAAAAGACATTGTTTCTCCAAGGGTCGCTACCTTGTGAAATAATATCAATGTGGCCTATAAATAACTCATTATGAATTCAGAAAATCACAACATAAAAAATGCAAATCCTTTAGAATAATTCCAGAGCACTCTTCGCTACATTCGAGTTTTCGCCGGTCTTGCGCAAACTCGATAAGGCTGAATTATCCTGGGTATTCATGCGTAGAAACTCCAAGACAAACTGGGAGTGCTTGAAATACTATAAGGAAAGTGTTCCGTACACGATTCTAGCCTCGATTTCATTCGGTTTAAATTGATTTTTCTAACACCTTTTTCAGTGTGACTGTGCACCGTGAGTGTCGTTTCGGGGTGGTTGCCGCGGTCGGAAGCGCGTGGAGTGGATCCTTGGCGGTTTTGTTTCTTTGTTATTTTCATTCTTTTTCCTGCACAATCAACAGAAACAACAACAACAAAAATTCTTTGAGGATTAATGTTAAATAGAGGTGGAATTTAAGCATGTTGAGAGTGTTTTTCGTGTACAGATCTATTCCTTTCTTCCGATTTGAGTTTTGCACCTGCACTGTAAACCAACGTCGATTATTTTACAATCTAAATTTTATGGTTAGTATGAACTTATGATGTTAGTATGAATTTATGATGCTGATAATCAGGGCCGGCCCAATCAATCTGGGGGCCCTGTTTTAAATTTTAAAAAATAGAAAAAAAAAGAAAAATTTATACAGAAATTTTAAAAAGATTTTGGAAGTTTTGAAAAAAAACATGATTTTACACCTACATTTAAAAATCCGGTGTAAAATGTTTTGGAAAGTAATTATTTCATACCAGTATTTAAGAAAACAGGTGTAAAATGTATTGTATTTATAATTAAAAAAAATACATGGGGCCCCCTAAATTTTGGGGCCCAGAGCTACAGCTCTTGCTGCGCCTCCTAAAGGCCGGCCCTGCTGATAATGATATTATAAGTTTGTTATTGTATCCAGAAAAAAAATTAAATTTGGTTTGTGTTGTATTATTGGTGTTATAGATTTGCGTTCATGAAAATTTGTTGAAAATTACTTCCGTTAATGGAAAATTGGTGGTGAGAAAAGAGAGGAAATTTGTTAGAAATAAATAATCAATTAATAATAACAATAATATATTGTTAGATAAAAATAATTAATTAATAATAACAATAATATATATTAGACCAGAAGAATCAATTAATAATAAGAATATATGACCCGGTGAATAAAGTAATATATGAATAAAACAATATAACAAAGCCAAATGAATGAAAATCCCAACAATAGAAAAACCTAAAGATTAAACTAGGGTGAATCTAAATTTGAAAGATGTCTCAGCAGAGTCGCCAGCTGTAGCAACCTGCTTTAAAATTTACGTTTAAACGAGTCGCCACCAAAATAAGAGATTTTGGGTAAGTAGGTAAATTAGGAAAAGGAAAGGTGTTAGACGCCCTTTGCCTCCCTATACTCAAGGGGGCCCATTTGGCCCTTAAGGTTTTTTTTAAAGAAAGGTTTTTTGGATGATTGTTGATTAATAGATAAAAAATAGGCTTTAATTGGCCAAAAAGGTAAAACCCCAAAGGTTTTGATAGGGTCATTGTTAGATCAAGACAACAATGACCAAACGCCAAAAACTGTGTATAGCAAAAATAAAAATGGCCTCAATGTATCATCATTAGCCAAAGTATGATTTTTTTTTTTTAAAAAGAGACCTCATATTAAATCATTGGCCAAAACAAAGATTTTAAAAAGGCAGGCCTAATAGAAACCATTGGCAAAAAAACCTTTGAAAGATTTAAAGAAGAAAAAACATCTTAGAGTTTTGTAAAGGGAGGCCTCATATAAATCATTGGCCAAAATTTTGATAAAAAAAGGATTTTTAAAAAAAAGGGAGGCCTCATAGATTAATCATCGGCCAACAGTTTGTTTTTGAGTTTGAGTAAAGAGATTTGAAACGAGAAGCGTAGAAAGAAGTTTTGAAAGGGATTTGTGTGTGTGAATTTTGTGAAAACTGTACGTGAAAGTGAAAAAAGGTCCCTTTTAGGGTTGCCAAGACCCCTTTTATAGAGTTAGAGAATTAGGTTAAAATCCATAACAGGAAATAACCCATATCCAAAAGCCAAACAACTCATCTTGGTCACCAAAATTGTGAACCTGGACATACTGTTTTTCAAGTGCAAAAATGATCAAAGTCCAAGTGAAAAAATGATCAAAAATAGCCAAAAAAAAGTCCAAAGTGCACCAAGTGAGAATTGAACCCATGAACCTATGCTTGTAAAATTTCCTCCTACCAATTGTGCTATTTTATCTATTCAAAATAGGAAGACATTTGAGAGCATATGAAGGATGGGCAACTTTATTATTTTAAAATACAAATATTTAAAATAAACTATTATATTTTTAAATAAGCCAAATAAATATTAACACCAAATGTTAGTAAGCTTGAATAGAAACTTATAAAACCAAATGTTAAAAATAATTTTAAATGTTATAAATAAAGCGGGCAAATTTTGGGGTATGACACTCACTACATCCACGACAAATCCCATCATCATCAACACTCATTCTATTCCTAACCCAATCCCCTTCCCAACCCACCCTAAACCATGCCAACCCCCTCCATTTCTTAAAACCCCCTCTCTAACCCTCTCCACACCTCACACTACTTCTTAGCTTGTGAATATACCTAAAACCCTATTAGCCCTACCTTTCTTCACACTAACCTTCAAAAGCGCCACAATTTCCTCTTTCTCCAAGCTAACCCTAACACCACTCACATGCTCCTAAACATCATACCCTTTATCAGCATCAAGACATTCTTAAAAGCGAAATAATGTAGAATCGTAAGTCCTTAACCTAGGCACAACATTGTAATCACCAATATTTTTAACCTGTTAGTTCTCTGTTTTTAAGGTTGGCTTACTTTTTATAAAACAAATAATAGTATCAGTTATGTAATGTATAAGAAGAACAAATACAACAAAGAAGTCCCACTGAAATGATAGAACATGTTATGTTGAAGTAATTCAACATCTGGAATAACATGTCACATGGGATGTTACGACATCATGCCTGGGCTAAAGTGAAGAGTTTTAGTTAAATCTGTGTGATTTAATTACTACAGAAGAATGCAGAATATTCAGGGATATTATGCAAATCAAATAAAGGCATATACACGTAACAGGTCTGAAGAATCAACAATAAGATTTGAGGAATCAATCAGAAGAATTGAAGATTATATAGTTTCTAAATATGGAGAGATTTTCAGAAACTAAAGGATTGAAGACCTTGTTTGTAGCAGAAGTTACTGCGATTTGTAACAGCAAATATGTTGTGATTGAAGGCCCAAATCCAGTTGGGTATATGTTATAAATTGAAGAGTTTGTAACCTAGAAACCAAGTCATCCGAGAATAGAAAAGATGTAATCATTAGGGCTAGGTTAAGTGAACCTCCCAAGTTGTGGGAAGGTCACCGTAATCCTCGAAGCCTGTAGGCAAGAGGAGTACGTATTGTTCTTGGAGGAAGCTTTGAAGTAACTCCAAGTTGTTGTTCATAGTCAAGAGTCTTGGCTAGGGATTTTCATGGAAGTGTGTCTTCCAAACTATTTGTCCGTGTAATCAGAATGTTGGGTATTAGGTCGTTGCTACAACTCCTAGGACTAGAGAACTATACAACATCACTGCGGTGTTAGAAAGTGGGATGGGGATATTCCATATCTAGAGAGGATCTAGGTAGAAGGTCCATTGGGTAGGGATTAAGTGAAAGGTTGTTAACGGGGATAGTTTAGCTCTAAATTAATATTGATGATAGTGGACTTCATTCCTGGCTTGGTATGTCCCTAGAGTAGGTGTGTTTGTCACCGAACTGGGTCAACAATTACTGGTTAATTTATCTTTCAGTTTGGCATAAATTTGTGTATATACCTTGCTAATGTTTCTTGACAGATCACATGTCTCGACATCTTTCAAGACATCTGGGTCTGTTATACCAAAATATCATAACCAATTCAAATATGCAGTCACCGCCCCCATTAGCAGTCGCGAGTCTAGTCACAGTGGCAGCAGTAGCTTCATCAGGAGTAATATTTTGGGAAGCCATATGGTCGAATATACGAAATCAATAATCTAATGCAAGCTGTTTAAGGGAAGGGTATGTGTAATACAGTGAACTAACTTTATTTGAAATGTCGCGGTTAAGCAAGAGTCGCCACCGACTTTTATTTTATCCAAATTAATGAAAGGCTAAAAGAACAGAAAAAAACCTTTTACAGAAATCTGAGTTCGGGGGGTAATTATGCAAAGGGAAGGTGTAACGCACCCTTTGCATCCATGGTTTTCCATGGGCTCTTAATTGCTTTGCTCTTTGATTTCAGAGATGTAGAAGAAGTGAATACGGACTTTAGCTCGTAAATGAGCGTAGCCATTTTGAAGGTTTATGAGAAAGAATATGAAAAAGTTTTAGCCAGAGCAAGGCAATTAGGGGGCAATTACCTTAATAATGTAGAAAATCAGTTCTTTTAGCCTTTTAGGGGAAAGGGTCTATCCATGCCATAAGAGGGCAGGAAGCCTTTCATTTGGAGGTTGAGGGGTCGTCGCAATGTCGTTCACCATAAGACTGTCCCATGCCATAGAAAGGCAGGTAGTCTAAGGGAAGGACCAGAATAGCCTTTCGTAGGCAGCCAGAGGATACCCCAGCCTTTCGTAGGCAACTTCGGAGGGTCGAGGTCATATTGGTGTATCGAAGGCAGCATCATTAGGGACTTATGACCTTTGTATTTATCGAGGCAACATGGCTGAGGTATCCTCGTATTCGAGGGACATGGCTATTCTGCAAAAAAATACAAGGAAACAAGGCAACATGCAACAAGCAACAAAGAGATTACCCAAAAAGTGTGTGTGGGTGCAACAATCACGTGATTTGATTCAGATATTTATCTTATAATTAGTTATTCTAGGTTAATTACAAGCTTGCACTCCCTAGAATTACTAACCACAACAATTAATATTAACAATTAAAGCAATGATGGGGAAAGGGAAAACGAAACCAGCGGGGGAAAGGGAAAATGAAACCAGCGGGATAAATAGAGCAATAAATCTGAACAAGTAATAATTAAGATCAGGGTTTAGGGTTACCGACTATTCAAAGTTTTGGCAATTGGCAAACCCTGAAAAGGTGGGAAAAATAAGAAACAAGATATATGTGAGTGCATTATAGTTCAGACATCGAATACGGTTAACCCTAATCAATAAAAGTAAAAATACGAGAAAAGGGTAAAAATACTTAGCTTCGATTAATGAAGGTTGATGGGCAAAGATTTGCCTTGAGCATTAAGCATTGACTCTGATCATTAAAGAATTGACAAAAGAAATAAAAAAGAAGAAGTAAGTGTAGGAGGAGTTCATTGACAGTGGGAATTAAACCCTAATTAAATAAAATAACAGACAAAAATATTTAAATAAGAAAAGGTTATAACTTAGCTTTGAATTTGACGTGGCGCATAGTCGGAGTGTATTGGAAGAGCAACCCTGAAAAAGGCACAGAGAAATATTTTAGTGTAGGGCAAATCCTCGCAAACCCTGATGCGGGCGTAGATTGAAAAAAAATAACAAATTGATTTAATTAATTATTGGTTTCGCAACCTAATTAATTAAATCGAGGAAAAGAAAAGAAAATAATTGGACAAGAAGCAATCTCCTAATTTTATGAATTAAAATAAAATAAATACGATTTTATAAAAGATATTAAATAAATCAACACTAATTAGAATAATTAAATAAATAAATAACGTTAATATAATAAGTATAAATAATAAATACAATATAAATAATATAATTATTATTATTTGTAAAAAAAGGAGTAAAGTTTTATTAAAGGAAATTAGGTAAAAGAAATATATATATATATATATATATATATATATATATATATATATATATATATATATATATATATATATATATATATATATATATATATATATATATATATATATATATAGAGGAGGGATATTCTTACTTCAGGAGTAAGTTATTTACACTTACTCCAAATCTGGATCATTGATTCTTCTCAATCTAATGGTTAAAAGTAATAAGTAATGATTTTCTCTCTCCACATTTAATTACTTAATATTTTTAACCATTAGATTGAGAAGAATCAATGATCCAGATTTGGAGTAAGTGTAAATAACTTACTCCTGGAGTAAGAATATCCCTCCTCATATATATATATATATATATATATATATATATATATATATATATATATATATATATATATATATATATATATATATATATATATATATATATATATAATTGGAAACTTAGCTGGGTGATCTGGTGTGGCTGGATGCTGAGAGTTTATGGTGTGTCCTCGCTGCCAAGGCATTAGATCTGCATCTGAGGTGATCTGACGGTTGTACGATGAGGGCGCACGATGAGGCTCTTCAAGCAACGCGCGTGCGATCTGTAATCAAATGGAAGAAAAAAGGAAATAACATTACTCCAACCGGAATCGATCCCAGGTTTGGAGTAATGCTTCAATGTGTCTTTGCCAATTACTCTACACTCACACGCTGTTAACAACGTGAGCAGTAATAATAATATAACAAAAATTTGTCAATTTAAAACACATTTGCGCGCCCAGCCTTGTCATCTTCTTCGTGAGATTTTCTGAAAAAAAACATAGGCTTTTGGCCACGGTTTTTGTGCATGGCTGTAGACTCCCTTCTTCAAAACCTGCGAGTAACCATGGATAAACACCACACAATAACCCAGATTCACTATAATCAACCTTCTAACCCAATGGAAACCTTAGTTTCGGTTAATTTTCCCTCTAATTAAAAATCCTAATTCAAAGCTCAAATAACCTAACAATGGTGAACCGTTCTGATCGCAACGAAAATCAAATTAAACGCACAGAAACAATCTAAACATCAAGCCGGAAACGAATGCATAACCAAAATCCATTTATGATGCATGATGATACGTAATCGAAACAAAAAAATTTCGGCAAACCGTGAGTGTAAATGAAGATGATCCCGTGCGTTTCAATTGATCGTGATGATCCCAATAGCTTCAGAATACGCCTGGGAAACGTTCCTTATGCGTAGAATCGCTTGAATCCACCTAGAACCTTGGCTGCAATCCCACTTTTTTTTCACGGTTTTTGACTTTTGAGAATAGGATTCTCCAGCCTCCCCTTTTCGTCTGAATTCTTTAGGTATATATAGAATGTGAATTAGGTTGAAAAATACTGATCAAAATCCACTGATTTAGATGATTGAGATTTGATAGAAACTTTGATTTCCAATTTTTCTAAAATTAGATTTTTTGAATCCAATCATATATCTATCATGCCCTGTACGATTCTGATCATATATGTGATGTTTGGATTACTTGATATGGTCCCAAAATAGTTCTCATGATTTAATCCAATTGTTTCATATTTTATTTTATTTATTAATTATTTAAATGAATAAAATTCACATAAATAAATAAAAAATAAATGTTATAAGAATATAAAAAATGGATCATGAGTCTCTATTAGCCCATGAACATGTTGGGGACTCGACTCTTAGGCCCAAAAACTCAACTCATCAAAATTCAACACCTTGCATTTTGCGCATCTTCTAGAAAATGACCAATTTTAGTAAGCCATAACTTTCTCCTTTTTCATATTTTTAAGTGTTCTTGGACTTTTTAGAAAGCTTGAAGAGTCTTCTAACCAGCCTTTTTGGTCTCATGTCAAAATGTTTCTTGATGCTCAATATATACCTTTTTTTAAAAATGACCTTTGGTTGACTTTTCAAAAGACCTATAATGTTTTGACTGGTATCTCTTTAGCGGAGGCATTTCTTGACCTTGAGCCCAACATCAAAATTGTAGAGAATTCATTTTCCTTCAAAATGAGCTTTGGATGGGAAATTTTTGATAAAGTATGAGAGAGATATGATTAGTCAAAGTTGGGTTGACTTTTAGTTCAAAAACCCTAAAATGGACTTTTTGTGGATTTTTTATCTTTTCTTGGTGAACCATGATCAATTCTTGATCAAATGGTGAATGATACTTCAATATGAGGATGTTGACAAAAAATCAGGAGTTTTGACTGTATGTTGACCACAGTTGACTTTTAGGTCAACCCAGTCGACTATTGACTTTCTGAACAATTGAGTGACCAATCTTTTGAATTGAGGCCTGAAACTTGTCATGGAGGTAATGTGAGACATCATAAGCCATATGGGATGCCTTGGAGCTTTTGATCCATTGATTTCTTCTCAGAACAACAAAACCCTAATTTTTTGAACTTTGTTTGGGAGAGGGTGTCTTTGAACATTGCACCTTGATTTGAATTTGAACAAGAGAAATAGCATGGGAAAATTTTTGGGTATGACATTATGTAACTGCATTGGAACAAAGGTAGAGTAGTGCATTAAGGTGGTGTCGATTGAAACAGGTTTTGTTCGAAACGACATCGTCGTATAGCGAGATTACACTGCGGAAGTCCTTTGATTTAGAACATGAATTAAGCTCGAAATGGAACTTGTTTTCTGGTGTTTGGTTGGTTTTCTTCCTCTTGTTTGTTGTCATTTTCATTAATGTTGTGTCCATTGAATCCTACGAGTAGTACATGGAATTTTCAGAAGCATGTGAATATGAAAAATTTTAAAAAGCTGAACTATAGAGACAATAGCAAAGAATAATATACAGAGTTACAGAGATTTGAAGAAGCGTGTACCTTACTCGGAGTGAAGAGAGGTTTCGGAGAAGGCGGTGTTGATTCGAAGCGGTGGGGAGCGAACGTCGACGAGAGATGGTTGCTTTATAGACGTCGCCACTCACACACGGTGATAGATTTTAGCGACAGACTAAGAGACAATGAAATTAAGTTTTAATTTTAGTTTTTGATTTCCCTGGCAGAATATTTTTTTTCAAACTAGATTAAGATCGCGATGCGCGGTTGTAAATTAGTTTATTACTATCCTATTCAATTTTAAATAGGTTAAGAATTTGTTTTTGACAAATAATGATTTATATATTTTTATATTATACTAATTTAGTGTGAATTACAATTGAAAAAAATGATATGAATTAATCAAGTATAAAAAGGTACATTATATATATATATATATATATATATATATATATATATATATATATATATATATATATATATATATATATATATATATATATATATATATATATATATATATATATATATATATATATATATATATATATATATATATATAGTGAGTGACATCTAAAATTTAGTTTTGAAAATTTAAATAATTATAAAGTGGTTTCTTTATTCTCATGTCTTTTTGATACTTATCTTTGATTTAAATATTTTATTTTAAGAATTTAAATGTGTGTATTTATTTTTCGTCTTAAATAAATTTTAAAGTTTATTTAAAACTATTATCAAATAAAACTTTCAATAGTTTTATAAAATTATGTTTATTTTATCAAACATTTTTTATATGATGCAAAAAGGATTGTAAATGTAAGTTAGCTCAATTTTTTTAATTAATTATTAATTTTAAATAATGAAATTGTAAGAAAATTATCTCATTTTGTTGTTGATGTTTGTTGATAAATGAGTGTTCTTCTTTTAGACATTGTCATCTCTAGTTTTATTATATTCCCTAGGGTCACTATGATTAAACTAAAAGAGTAAACCATAATTCAATTTTAGAAGGCCAAACGTTTCATATACTCTTTATAATGTATTGTATCCGAAATATTTTTGCATGTACTTGATATATTAATGAAAGTTTTAATCAATTTAATTAAAACTTCTCTCTAGGAAAAAGCTCTAACTTCTCTCTAGGAGAGAGTTAGGGTATCGTTACCGTTTTTTCATGGCCGAAGGTTATCCGGATAAGAGTAATGGTGGTTGGAGGACGGTGTCTCACAATCGGAGCGGAGGAGGGAAGAGTTTGGGATGGGATGTGTTTCCGTGGGGAGGGAGAAATTTGAACTCGCTCGATAGGGGTTCGAGGATGACGAAGGAGGTGACTTCATTTTATGTCTCTGAGTTCCCGGATTCACAATCTGCTAAAAATCTGTTCGAACTATTCAGATGCGTGGGGAATGTGGTGGAGGTTGCGGTGTCTCCGGGGAGGAACAAAATTGGAAAATGATTTGGTTTTGCTCGTTTTCTTGATGTGGAGGATGGGAGGTGGCTGGCGGTTAGGCTCGATAACATTATGATAGCAGGTAAGAAGATCCATGTTTATCTTCCGCGGTTCGTGAGGGGTTTGAAGGAGAAGGGGGTTAGGGCTGGTCGCGGGTCTGTTCCTGAACAGGAAAAAGGGGTTTTTTAGAAATCCGGTGCTCGCAAGTAGGGATTTAAGGTCTTTTGCAAAGGTTGTTACAGGCTCTGCAAATATAACAGGCAAGGATGAAAGACTCAACCCGAGCCTTGTGTTCAATTCGTGTGAGGAAAAAAGACAGAGGTTGCAGAAGGCTTTCGTGGGCATATCTTTGATTCCCGGAGCGTACAATATTCAGGTTCACATGGAGATGAAGGGTATACACGCAATCAAGGTCAGTCCTCTTGAGGGTAACTTATGTTTGCTGGAAGAGATGGAGGCAGGGTATATCGAGGATTTTCTGGGGCAAAAAGACAATTGGTGGAATATGTGGTTTAGCGAAATCAAAAGGTGGGAGTTAGGGGTGGTGGATGAGTTCATAGAGGTGTGGTTGAGGATCTATGAAATTCCGGCTTTAGCATGGCACTCGGATTTCTTTGTTAAACTGGCAGAGGCATGGGGATCATTCATTTGCATAGATGAAAAAACCGCTGATGGCAAAGTGATGGATGTCGCGCGTGTGATGCTGAGAGTTCCTTTGGCTACGTCTTTCCCGAATTGTTTATCTGTTAGCATCAACGGTGTTTTGTTAAAGGTCACAGTGAGAGAAGACGTTATGGGAATCGTTCGGTCTAGTCCAGGTATTCCGACTTCTTTATCTTCTATTTCTGAATCATCGGAATCCGATGATTTTATCTGTGATAATAGTTTAGAGGTAGGAGACGACCTCAACACTTTTTGTTCCGAAGATAGTATTCATTAGTTTTCCTCTGGTTTGGATGCTCATAGTAAGAAAAGTTCCCGTTGCGGTAATAAGAATGAAGCCGACGGTGGTGATGTTGTTCTTTAAACTCCTCTTGTTGTATGGAATAAAAAGGATAAATGTTACTCGCAGCAGGTGAAGAAAGTAGTGACAGAGGTGGTAGGAAACTCTGGGAATTCTCTCGGTAACAGTAGCTTGAACACTTTGGATGGTATTAATTATAAGGAGTGGCAGCAGAGGGATGTGGTCGGTGGGTTAGGATTCAGTGGGGATATGGAGGTTTTGGTGGGTGAGGTGGCAGAGGGGGGTTGTAAAAAGTGTGAGAAGGGTTGTTTTAATGGCGAGTTGGCAAGGATAAGGGAGAGTAGTGGGGATGAAACAGGGGATGCTGTTAGGCAATGGGTGGTATTTCGGCATACAGTTACGATCAAACGGTGGTGGGCTATTCCTTAAGCATTAGGGAGGATCCTTTGATTCACAAAGGAATTAAAAAGATAAGGTGGAAGAATGTAAATGGGGTGGGAGGTGCAGGTAATTTGAGTTCGGGGAAAGGTATCTATAGGCGTAAAAAGGGAAAGAGTTTTGTCCTTGGAAGTAAGAAGGATAAAAATTCTTTGGCGTCCAATGTTAATAAAAAAGGTTCTCTTTTGAAGCATAATAATAAGGAAGTCGAAGATGACGACAGTGGGAGAGTGTCAGTGTGTTATGGTAATCAAAAGGAAGAGTCCGATATACAAAGAAATAATGTTAGACAATGGGATTTTTTGGAGAATGATGTTCCGAGAAAACTTTGGTCGGCTATTGTTGCTTTAGGGGTGGTGGACGCGGAAGGAAGAGAAAAGCTTATTAGTAGAATCGTGGATTTGGAAAAAGGAGGAGGTAGAGGTGGAATGGTAAGGAAGGAGAATAAAATGGTGTCTCAATGATTATAGGATCATTGAACATTAGAGGGGGAGTGAATGCACTCAAAAGGAGAAGAATTTCTTCTTTGATTAATAAAGGAAAAGCGGATATCTTCTTGGTTCAAGAAACTAAGATTACTAGTATGAATGATGTTCTTGCCCATAGTTTTTGGAGTTGTTCGGCATTGGGGTTCTCTTATTCTAATTCGTTGGGAAGATCGGGGGGATTGCTCACTTTATGGAATAAGGATAATGTCGAAGTTTTGAATAGCTTTAAAGGAGATGGTTTTTTGGGGATTAAAGTGCGGTGGAAGAATAACATTTATTATGTGGCGAATATTTACTCTTCGTGTGATTTGGGAAAAAAGAAAATTTTGTGGAACGACTTACTTGCGATGATGGAAAGATTCAAAGATGGAGAATGGGTTATGGGTGGAGATTTCAATGCCATAAAAATGCTAGAGAGAGGAAAGGGAGGGCGGTTGTGTACAATAATATTGAAAGATGAAGAGATTTTTGAATATGGAATTGTTAATGAAGGTGTTTTTGAATATAAAACAAACATAATTTATAGTGTGTAAAAAACCCTTTCAAAATAGTATTTTACCATGAAAAGATGCCATGAATCAATGAAGAGTTACCATGAAAATTCTGGTTTAAAAATAAAATATTTTCAGCCACTGGTTCAGTGGGAACCGGTTCCCACCTGGGAGAACCCGGTTCCTTCTGAACATTAGATAAAAAGATTTGAAAATTGCACAGGGGAACCGGTTCCCAGAGGGGTAGAACCCGGTTCCTGGTACAAAAAGACAGAGGCTTATTTTAGGCAGGATCTGGAACCCGGTTCCCATATAGGGAGGAACCGGTTCCTGCAGCTTGTTTTCAGAAAATAATTTTTTAAACCAAAATCCAAAAAGAAATTTTCTTGAGTAAAAAGCTATGGCATTTTTCTTATGTTTATGCATGGAATATTTTGTGAACACTTATATGCAAAAGAGAGAATTTGATGCATATACCTTGACAATAATTTGATTCCATAATATCTTCAATAATTCTCCAAAACTTGAAGCTTTGTGAAATGGCATAGGATTTGATCAATGCTTTTTGCTCATCCTTTCTTGATAGTTAATCTTCCATGTTGTCTTCATCAAAACCATTTGATTGAGAAGCTTGTAATTACAAATTCATTGTTACTTCCAAAAAAAGCCTGCTACAACTCTACGGGTATAGGAAGTTTTCATATGATCTTGCTAGATGATAATGTATAAATTCAAAGTTTATCAATTACTTATTATCTATGAAACAATATTATCTAACTTATACTAATTATATATTTGAAAATTCTAGTAACACACGCTCGATGTCCGACTGGATGTTATGACATCCACAATTACGCAACACATACAGTAATAATAGAACAATATAAAACAGTAAAGAACACACAAAATTGTTTACCCAGTTCGGTTCAAACAACCTACTCTGGGGGCTACCAAGCCAGGGATGAAGTCCACTATCAGTAGTATCAATTCAAAGCTAAACTCCCCCGTTTACAACTTCTCACTTAATCACTACCCAATGACCCTTCTACCTAGGTTCTACCTAGATATGGAATATCTCCATTCCACTCCCCCTCAATCACAGCAGTGATTACACATAAACAAATAAACAATTACAGATAGAAGACACTCTTCAAAAACACACCTTAATCCGCTTAAAAGCTTCAATCAAGAGACAAACACTCGAGCTTAAAAGCTTAGAGTGACATTACACAAACACAAACTATTCCAACGCAATCATCAAGGACAATTGCTTGGATCACACGAGACAGTTACAGAACAACAGTTCTTCACAATCCAAAATCTTCTGTTTGCGTTCCAAAATAGGATTGGGTCCTTTTTATATGCAGTCTTGGGCCTTGGGCTTTTTAAGAAACACATTAGGGTTAACCAAGTTAACCTAATTCACACGCCATTTGTCTGTTACAAAATGTGCTGTCAGCAGGATCTTCTGGACGAAATATGCAGCACTCAATAAAAGGTTTCCTAAACTGATAATTGAGATAAATCAGGAAACACATTTAATAAACAATAACAGCTCCTGCTATCACACACGGATTTCATGACATCGATCATGACATTCACTACAAAACCTGTATTAGCTTCACACATATGCAACCTGCATAAAACAATATCAACCAGGTATGTTTTACCATAAGTGCAGCCAACATGAAAACACCTTCAATCTCCCCCTTCGGAATTTTTTTGGCTAAAACAACCTGTCCCACCAAACCAGAGAAATACTTGCAGCGGACACAAGATAACCAAAACATAATAAAATAAGCTATTACAAACAGACATCATACATCACCAGTATGCACATAGTGCTTAGACAAAACCAGACAAACAGCCACAAGAGTAGCACAAGCACAAACAGATCAACACAAAAATAAGCAAATTAGTATTGTTGATCACACACAACCACCATTCTTGTTATTCTAGGGTGACATGTATTACTTCTCCCCCTGTTTGGCCACAAAAGTTGCCAAAGCCAACAGAAGTGTCTTCTCCACCTGTTTTTTTGTTGTTGTTGACTCTATGGTTCTTCAAGGATGTAGAGTCCCAACTTGCTTCGCAAGTTCTCAAACTGTGTAGCATCAAGAGCTATTGTAAAGATGTCAGGTAGCTGAAGTTCAGTGTTTATGTGCTCTAGGAAAATTACCCTGTCTTCGACGAGTTCTTTGATAAAGTGGTGTCGGATGTCAATATGTTTCGTTCTGCTATGCTGGATTGGATTTTTGGAGATATTGATAGCACTGAGATTGTCACAATATAAAGTCATGACATTCTGAGGAACATTGTACTCAGTCAGCATTTGTTTCATCCCGACCAATTGTGAACAACTACTACCAGCTGCTATGTACTATGCTTCAACAGTAGATAAGGAGACACAATTTTGTTTCTTGCTGAACCACGATATACGGTTGCTACCTAGAAAGAAACATCCTCCAGATGTGCTTTTTCTATCATCAGCACTTCCAGCCCAATCAGCATCACAGTATCCAGTCAAGACAGGGTCACTTCCATAGGTGTACAGTATGCCATAGTCTGAAGTCCCATTTACATATTTAAGAATTATCTTGACTTGATTCAAGTGACTTGCCTTTGGCTCTGCCTGATATCTGGCACACACTCCAACTGCAAATGTAATATCTGGTCTGCTGGCTGTCAGATATAAAAAGCTTCCAATCATGCTTCTGTACAGACTCTGGTCAACACTTATGCCCCCTTCATCTTTGGATAGCTTTTGATGTGTTGGTGCAGGAGTTCTTTTGTGACTTGCATTGTCCATACCAAATTTCTTTACTATATTCTTGGCATATTTGCTTTGAGACATGAATGTGGAGTCTTCCATTTGCTTGTTTGAAGACCAAGAAAGTAAGTCAGTTCCCCAACCATACTCATTTCAAATTCGGTCTGCATTTGATCGACAAAGTGTTTTACCATTGTATCTGACATTCCTCCAAACACCATGTCATCCACATATATTTGAGCAATCATGATTCTTCCATCTGTGTTTTTGACGAAGAGGGTTTTGTCTATTCCACCTTTCTTATATCCATTTGTGGTCAGAAATTCAGTTAACCTTTCATACCAAGCTCTTGGAGCTTGTTTCAACCCATAGAGAGCTTTTCTCAGTTTGTATACATGATCAGGCAAATTTGGATCAGCAAACCCTTTAGGTTGTTCCACATAAACTTCTTCGTTTAGATATCCATTTAGAAATGCACTTTTTAAATCCATCTGATAAAGTTTGAACTTCAGAATGCAGGCTAATCCTAGTAGAAGTCTGATTGACTCAAGTCTTGCTACAGGTGAAAAAGTCTCATCAAAGTCTACTCCCTCCACTTGAGTGTATCCTTGAGCCACTAACTTGGCCTTGTTTCTTGTTATGACTCATTGTTCATCAGTTTTGTTCTTGTATATCCATTTGGTACCTATGATATTTGTTCCTTCTAGTCTAGGTACCAGTTCCCATACTTCGTTCCTTTTGAATTGTGCAAGTTCCTCTTGCATGGCATTGATTCAAAACTCATCTGTTAGGGCTTCCTTTACATTTTTTGGTCCAACTTTGGACACAAAGTAGGAATTAGCTATAGTTCCTTTGACTTGGTCATTATTCCACTGTTGAGATCTCCTATGATCAGTTCCTTGGGGTGATCTTTCTGAATTCTAATAGATGGATCTTTGCTGATTGGCTCAGGTTCTGGCTCTGAAGGAGTTTCATTACTCACTTCAGGTTGGTTTGTCTGTTCAGCCTAAATTTCAATGAATGTTTCAACATTCTTTGTGACATCGAATTCTCCATGTTGATCATCGACGACCACATTGATGGATTCCATCAACACTTGTGTTCTGGTGTTGAATGCTCTATAAGCCCTGCTATTTGTTGAATATCCCAAGAATATGCCTTCATCACTTTTGGAGTCCATTTTTCTCCTTTGGTCTCGATCTGTCAGGATATAGCACTTGCTACCAAAAACATGAAAATACTTGACACTTAGTTTCTTTCCTCTCCAGAGTTCATAAAGAGTGGAGGAGGTTCCTTTTCTCAATGTTTCTCTGTTATGGACATAACAGGCTGTGTTCATAGCCTCAGCCCAAAAATACATGGGTAGTTTCTTAGCATGATTCATTGCTCTGGCTGATTCTTGTATAGTCCTGTTTTTCCTTTCTACTACTCCATTTTGTTGGGGTGTAATAGGGGAGGAGAATTCATGACTGATTCCTTCAGTTGAGCAGAATTTAGGAAATTTGGCATTCTCAAATTCTTTTCCATGATCGCTTTTGATTCTTATGACAGTGCTTTCCTTTTCTATTTGTAGTCTAGTGCAGAGCTCTTTAAAGACATCAAATACGTCAGATTTTTCTCTAATGAAGCTTATCCATGTGTATCTGGAGTAATCATCAACTACTACATAAGCATACCTTTTTCCTCCAAGACTTTCCACTTGCATTGCTCCCATTAGATCCATATGCAATAGTTCCAGAGTTTTAGAGGTGGTGAGTTGACTGGCCCTTGGGTGAGAGGTCCTAATTTGCTTGCCAGCCTGACATTCTCCACAAACTTTGCCTTCATCAATCTGTAGTTTAGGTATTCCTCTCACATCTTCCTTGTTTATGATCTTTTTCATTCCTCTCAAATGCATATGTCCCAGTTTTTGATGCCCGAGTCTAACTTCTTTTTCTTCTTTTGCCATGGCGCATATTGATGAATGACTTGCTATTTTGGGTTCCCATAAGTAGCAGTTGTCTTTGGATCTTACTCCCTTCATGACCTCTACATCTTCTTCATTAGTGACCATACATTCATCTTTGGTAAATCTGACTTTTAGGCCTTGGTCACATAGTTGACTGATGCTGATCAAGTTTGCAGCTAGACCTTTAACTATAAAAACACTGTCTAGTTGAGGGGCTCCTGCATGTTCAAGTTTTCCTACCCCTTTAATCTCTCCCCTGGCTCCATCACCAAAGGTCACATAGCTGGTGGAGTGTGGCTTGATTTCTTCTAACAGGTTTCATTCCTCTCATGTGTTTTGAACATCCACTATTAAAATACCAGTCTCCTTTGGTTGACACCCTCAAGGAGGTGTGAGCAATTAAAGCAGGACATTTGGCAACCTATTGTTGTTTCGTGATAAGGTTGTGCTGGTTGAGATTGTTCGTACATTTTTGCCATGGGTATCCAATCAGTTCATAGCAGAATCGTTTCAGGTGGCCAAATCTCCCATAGTAGTGGCATCTCCATTTCTGAAATTTCCCTTTTGTTTGGTTCCAATTCCTCATTTCATGATGTCGTGAAGTCGACGCTGACATCTGCTTGACAGGGAGAGTTTCTGGTTCTGACTCTTTTAACCTTAGATTAGGTTCATTTACAAATCCTAATCCAGACCGATTTCCTCCTTTCTGGCCAATTTCAAGAATCTTTTCAAGGAAGTTAGTTCCATTGTTCAGCATTCTAATTGATCTTGACATCTGATCTAGTTTGTAGTTGAAAATGCTAATTTCACCATTGAGATGTGCTATGGTTGCTAGAAGTTCTCTTTTCTCGACTTCGAGTTCTTCTATAACTTTCTTTTATTTCTCCTTTATCCTCCACATTTCAGCACTCTTGATCCTTAGATCATTGTATAAGATGGTCAGTTCTTCAAAGGTAGGAGCCTTTTTGTTGTTTTTGTGATTAAGTGTACACACACTTGTTAGAGCAGCACATTCCTCTTCAGTATCACTATCTCAGTTTTCATCAGATCGAGTGGCAGATATACCTTTTCTTTGCTCTTTAAGGTAGGTGGGACATTCATATCGAATGTGTCCATATCCTTCAAAAGCGTGGCATTGAGCCTCTCTTTCCTGATCTTCCTTTTCTTCAGCTGTGACTCTTCTGTTAGGAGCATATGTTTTGTTGATGTCATTGGAAGTGTTCTTGACATTGAATCTGGACTTCTGACCAACCCTTTTAATAAATATGTTGAATTGTTTTCCAAGCATGGCTATGGCTTCTAATATATTGTCATTATTTCCATCATTATCATCTGTGTTGGTGATAAACGCTATGCTTTTGTTCTTCTCTTCAACAGGCTTACAAATGCTCAACTCAAAGGTTTGTAGAGACCCAATGAGTTCGTCCAGCTTCATGTTGCTGATGTCTTGGGCTTCCTCTATGGCAGTTACCTTCATATCAAATCAAATAGGCAGTGATCTGAGGACCTTCCTTACCAATTTTTCTTCAGTCATTTTTTCTCCTAAGGCACCTGATTTGTTTGATATCTCAAGGACATTCATGTAGAATTCATAGATGGTTTCATCCTCTTTCATTTTGAGATTTTCAAACTTGGTGGTAAGTATTTGAAGTCTCGACATCTTTACCTTTGACGTGCCTTCATGTGCTATTTTGAGAATATCCTAGCTTCTTTAGCCAGCTCACAGTGTTGCACAAGTCTGAATATGTTCTTGTCAATACCATTGAACAGTGCACTTAGGGCCTTGGAATTGCCCAAAGCTAACTCTTCTTCAGATTTGCTCCATTGAGTTTCAGGAATTAGAACATTGGTTCCATCTTCCAGAATTTTCTCAGGATGTTTCCATCCGCTTTCAACAGCTCTCCAGGCCTTGCTGTCCACTGACTTAATAACTGCTACCATACGAGGTTTCTAGTAGCCATAGTTAGAGCCATCTAGGATAGGTGGTCTGTTTCCAAACACTAACAGTTCCTTCTCCATAGTACCAGAATTTTATTATCCCTAGATCTCACCCAGATGTAAACAGGCAGGGTGCCTGCTCTGATGCCAATTAAAAATTCTAGTAACACAAGCTCGATGTCAGACTGGATGTTATGACATCCATAATTACGCAGCACAGACAGTAATAACATAAAAACATAAAACAGTAAAGAACACACATAATTGTTTACCCACTTCGGTTCAAACAACCTACTCTGGGGGCTACCAAGCCAGGGATGAAGTCCACTATCAGTAGTATCAATTCAAAGCTAAACTCCCCCGTTTACAACTTCTCACTTAATCACTACCCAATGACCCTTCTACCTAGGTTCTACCTAGATATGGAATATCTCACTTCCACTCCCCCTCAATCACAGCAGTGATTACACATAAAAAAAAATAAACAATTACAAATAGAAGACACCCTTCAAAAACACACCTTGATCTGCTTAAAAGCTTCAATCAAGAGACACACACCCGAGCTTAAAAGCTTAGAGTGACATTACACAAACACAAACTATTCCAACGCAATCATCAAGGATAATTGCTTGGATCACACGAGACAGTTACAGAACAACAGTTCTTCACAATACAAAATCTACTGTCTACGATCCAAAATAGTATTGAATTCCTTTTTATATGCAGTCTCGGGCCTTGGTATTTTTAAGAAACACATTAGGGTTAACAAAGTTAACCTAATTCACACGCCATCTGTCTGTTACAAAATATGCTGTCAGCAGGATCTTCTGGACAAAATATGCAACACTCAATAAAAGGTTTCCTAAACTGATAATCGAGATAAATCAGGAAACACATTTAATAAACAGTAACAGCTCCTGCTGTCACACACGAATGTCATGACATCAATCATGACATTCACTACAAAACCTGTATTAGCTTCACACATATGCAACCTGCATAAAACAATATCAACCAGGTATGTTTTACCATAAATGCAGCCAACATGAAAACACCTTCAATATTTTTATTGATAATTTAAGTAATCCTCACTCTGTCAAACATATATAACAGATGAATAATATGGATACTGATGCTGAGTGTGTTCAGATAGGAAGTGAAATTGCCGAGAATAATGTTATGGTATATAACATTACCATTTTTTGCTTTATAATTTCTTACCATGTTCAGTTGATTTTACCATTTGTGCATTATATCATTTTTATGGTTATTGAATTATATATGTAGGAGGCTATTGAAGGTGGTGATTCAAACAAAGAGGAGTTGACTACTGCAGATTCTGGAAATACACCTATAAGCAAGACATTAGGGAAGCGGTTTGCTGATAATCCCAATTCAATTACTGTGAATGATATCAACGATGGTGCTTCATCGATTGTTAAATATCCTAAATGTTTAAAGCTTGAAAAAAATCTGATTGTGTGTCCTGCATGTTAAAGCATTGACGTTGTATCTTGCAGTTATTTTCTTTTTAATTTATCATATTATGTTTTGAACCTTATGTTAAATTCTATTTGGGAATTGTTGCTGAACAATGTTAATGCCAAATATGGCATTTGTTTTATTGTTTTGATTTGTTTTATGAGTATGTGCAATCTGTCTGGATAAACTTGTGTATTATCCTTTTTGTTACAAAAAATGATCAATCAATTGAGTTTGGTTTATTCCCTTTTATTAATCTGCTTATTTAATATTGTATAAAGTGACTCGATATGTATGTCAATTCATTTATGATATTAAAATTTTTATAATTTAAATGTTATTCCATATTTATTTATGTTTCAAAATTTAATTAATTTTATTTTTGATATTGAAAGCTATTTTAATTTCATTATTTCAATATTTACATTATAGACATTATTTATAACATACTAAAAAAAATCCGTGCATCGCACGGGTCAAAGTCTATTATATATAAACTACTCCCTCCGTTCCTTTTTAAGTGTCGTTTTAGAAGAATTTTTTTGTTTCTATTTAAGTGTCGTTTTATTATTTAATGTTGTAATTTTTCAATTATACCCTTATTTTCTCAATAACTCCACCTCACATTTTTCTATTAGTTATTGGAAAAAGAGAGTGTATGATTGAATTTATTTGAAAAGAGAAAAATAAATAAGGGTATAATAGAAAAAGTAACTCTAACAATCTACTATTTTGATTGAAGAGCTTTATGCTAAAATGACATTTAAAAATGAAGGGAGGGAGTACTACATTAGCAAGTTAGTTTTAAATTTGTATCAATTAAGGACAATTTGTAAATATTCTTTTTTTCAAATACACATTAGCAATGATGAGATTTTTTTTGTTTAAAAGTAGTTAAACTTACTTTTTATATAGATTTTACAAACGGTGGAGTCTGTTTTCCGTTTGTCTTTTATTTTTATAAACTCTAAATTATTTAATTATAAAATAGCAAGTAAATTTATGAAAAAAATTAATTACTATATTTAATAATGCATTAATCACTCCAACTCAAAAGTATCATTAAAACTTAACAAATTATCTATATATATAATTCGTTTAGATTTTATAATTTAGAATAGTTTTTTGAGGTGCTGAATTGGAGAGATTAGTTGTATATTAAATATAGTAATTAACTAGTTATAAAATAAATAATGTGTAATTGTAAAATCTATATAAAACGTAAGCTTTTCTACTCTTCAACAAAAAAATAAAATCTGATCATTACTAATGTGTATTTGAGAATAATATTTACACATTGTCTATAATTGATTTGATCATCAAATTTGAAAAATCTAAACAAATTCAAAATTAAGGTTGTTGTTCTTTATTGAGATAAGATTCAGATTATTATCAAACGTAATACTTTACATCATACACTCTTATTTTATGTCTGTATTATATTGAAAAGTAACATTGTTGTAATGCTATTTTGCAGTTGTTTTGAGAGGAAGAAATGGAGAAAAGTGGAATATTTTTTGTGGTGCTTATGTTGTTGCAGTGTTGGATAGCTATGGCAGAAGCTGAATATTTGAAATACAAAGATCCAAAACAACCATTGAATTCTCGAATTAAGGATCTTGTTGATAGAATGACTTTAGAGGAGAAAATCGGTCAAATGCTTCAAATTGAGCGCACGGTTGCTTCCGCTGATATGGTGAACAAGTATTACATTGGTAAGTTTTTGTTAGTAATATGATTATTCATTGTGAATCTGAATTGCGACGCCAAGGTTTATGATATTTAAAAAAAATTACCGCAGGGAGTCTTTTGAGTGCTGGTGGAAGTGTTCCTAAGATGAATGCAACTGCAACTGCAAATGATTGGGTCGATATGGTGAATGAGTTTCAGAAAGGTGCATTGTCGACTAGGCTTGGAATTCCAATAATATATGGGGTTGATGCTGTTCATGGTCATAACAATGTTTATAATGCTACTATTTTTCCTCACAATATTGGTATAGGAGCTACAAGGTAAATAAATAATCATTATACTTATATTTATTGTTGTTCTGTAATGGAACCAAAGTTATCAATAAATGATGAGTTAAAGCTTGATGTGGTATGATTATGAGCTTTTGATGTGATGGAAAAGTAGCTGACTTGCAATATTAGCACTTTAGTGTTATTGGGCCTTTGCCCTTTAGGTCTTGTGGGCTGCCCGGAACAATTATGTTTTTTTATGTTTCTTTGTATTGATGATTTAGTTTCTTTAAATCTGCAGGGATCCTCAACTAGTGAAGAAGATTGGTGATGCAACTGCTCTTGAAGCCAGAGCGACCGGAGTTTCATATCTCTTTGCTCCTAGCATCGCGGTAATTAAGATAATTAAAATTACATATATGTCAATCGCACATTACAAAAGATAGTCGTTTATTTAAATTCTGCTGCGCTGTAACATTGTAGTGTGATTATTACCATTATTTAATAATATTGTTCTATCTTATAAGGGTCGTCTTTGAGGTTGTGTACAGTAGCTCCCCTAATTATTTCATCATATTTAACTTATGATTAACCAACACAGGGTATTAGAAAACTTAAGACGGTCTTGCTTATAAAATATATGTTTGTATAGGTGTGTAGAGATCCAAGATGGGGCAGATGTTATGAAAGTTATAGCGAAGATCATAAAATTGTTCAAGCTATGACCGAGATCATTCCAGGATTGCAAGGTGACATCCCTCCAAATTTGCACAAGGGTGTTCCATATGTTGCTGTAAACAAGAAAGTAGCCGCTTGTGCAAAACACTATGTTGGTGATGGTGGAACGACAAATGGAATCAATGAGAATAATACAATTACAACCAAACATGAATTGCTTAGCATTCACATGCCAGCTTACTATAACTCAATTATTAAGGGTGTCTCAACCATCATGGTTTCTTACTCAAGCTTGAATGGACAAAAAATGCATAGTAATTATGATTTAATCACAAGATTTCTCAAGAACACGCTTCGTTTTAGAGTAACATTTTACTTCATCAATCTCTTATTTCATATATCAAATGTTTGTGTTTATCAGTATATGTATGCTTAAAAAACTATGTTTATATTTTGTAGGGTTTTGTCATATCTGATTTTTTTGGACTTGACAAGTTAACTTCACCTTTTCATGCTAACTACACATATTCAATTGAAGTCGGAATCAATGCCGGTATTGACATGGTAAACTATGTTTTTTTTTTTCAATTTTGTTGAGTAGTATTTTTATAGTTTGGAATTAAACTTTTCTTTTTGAAAACTCGGTGTCCATCCCTAGGACTGACTAATCCCAGGGACACCAATTTTACCGTCCATTTGCTGAGGTCCCTTTTAAAGCAAGAGTAAAAGTTCTGTATGAACAGACCCAACATAGGAATTATCAAGAATCAAACTTGATATTCTAAAGCTTACAAACACTCACACTCTGTGCATATAAACCGATGATTTTATACAGAGAAAAATGGTCTTTATAATACTAAATATCGTAATGCTGCAGGTAATGACAGCAGCTGACTTCCCAGAATTCATAGATGGTTTATCTTTACTAGTAGAAAAAAATATTGTACCTATGAAAAGAATTGATGATGCAGTGAAGAGAATTTTGAGAGTCAAGTTTGTGATGGGCCTATTTGAAAATCCATTGGCTGATTACAGTCTTGTCGACCAACTTGGGAGTCAGGTTAGTCGATCAGCTTCGAGTTAAATATGTTTATAGTCCTTAAAAAGTTATAAAACTATATATTTTCACCATAATTTGGCAGGAGCATAGAGAATTGGCTAGAGAAGCTGTAAGGAAATCGTTGGTACTATTAAAGAACGGTGAAAACGCTGATAAGCCGTTGCTTCCTCTTTCTAAAAAGGCTCCGAAAATACTTATTTCTGGAAGTCATGCTGATAATCTAGGCTATCAATGTGGGGGATGGACGATTACATGGCAAGGACTTAGCGGTAACAACATTACTAGTGGTACCACAATTTTGAGTGCGATAAAAAATACAGTCGACAAAGACACTGAGATAGTTTATCAGGAGAATCCATCTCCCGACTATGTAAAATCAAACAACTTTTCATATGCGATTGTTGTAGTTGGAGAGACACCATATGCAGAAACAAATGGCGATAGCCTAAACTTAACGATATCTGGTAATGGAGCAGAAACAATAAATAATGTATGCGGTGGAGTGAAATGTGTGGTTGTGTTAATCACTGGTAGACCTGTGGTTATGTTACCATATGTTGACATAATTGAAGGACTTGTTGCAGCATGGCTTCCTGGTAGTGAAGGTTATGGTGTTACTGATGTTTTGTTTGGTGATTATGGATTTAGTGGTAAGCTTCCGAGGACATGGTTTAAGAGTGTTGATCAGTTACCTATGAATGTTGGTGATTCTCATTATGATCCTTTGTTTCCATTTGGATTTGGTCTTACTACTCAAGGTCTTAAGACTACTTAGAACTTATTATACTTTGTTGGTGTTGTATGATATAAGTGTGTCTCTGTAAGCTATTTCTGTAATAAAATATCAAATAAAGTCAATAGTTTTTTTAAGTTATCCCAACACGCCCTAGCTAGTAAAACGGTACCTCAATAGAGAAAATGAATCAATCATGTAATATTCACGTGTTTTACATTGCAACCAAAACCAGTGTTAAGTTAAAAAGGTGTGCAGAATACCTAAGAAATAAACCGAAAATCCATAAGTTAAAAACTATCATGTTATTTACACTCAATTTAGATATTTACGTAATATTATCTACAACATATTAATCCAACATCAAGTTTATCAATCACCCTATAGTTTAACTACACAAGTATTTGCACCAGATCCAATATTATACCTAAAAACATGAAAGACAATCCATCACTTGATTAAAAAACAAAAGTTGATAAACTTAAAAGCAACCAAACATATTAGTACATATTGGAAATTTTTCCTTAATTGTGATCCTCCCATACCGCCCCTCATTGAACCATTTGAGTTGTTTTCATTGCATCCTCCAATACTTTCATTATGTTGGGTGTGAGGAGATGGGTTTACTCCCCATATTTCCTGAAGATATGGCATAATCAATGCTTATTTATGAAGCACACAGATACTGACATCTGACACAACACTGACACTGACACATTGACACCGCTAATAATTTAGAATAAATAAATTAGATATAATTACAAATGTCAGTGTCATGTCGATGTCGGTGTCTAAGGTGTTTATAAATCTTGAGCAGTTCTTAAAAGTTAGTTTTATAAAATTGAATTAAAGCTAATCCAAATACTGAGTACAACTGAATTATAATGTGTGAAACCATAATTTATTTAGTTTTAAAAACAAGAAAGATAGATAATAAATCTTAATTTTCGTACCAAAGCATAAGTTCCAAAGCTAATATTCATTCCGGAGCAATAAATTTGCTTATTCCTCTATTACTGCACATTTCTTTTCACTACCTGAATTAATTTTCTGTATAAAACTAGTGGGAAACCCGTGAGCACGCACGGGTTCGGGTGTGGGTTGGACCGAGTTTATCAGATACATATAGTATTAAGTAAACAAATCGAAAAGTTTTTTTTTATATCAAAGTGAAATATAGAAGTTTTAATATTTAAACAAAAATATTAAATTGATAAAAAAAAATTTAAAATAGTTTTTATTTATAGAATATGGTATGAGTTGATAATCAGACGAGAGTACTCCTCCAACGTAGGCATGAGTTGATAATCTGGAAAGGTAAAGCAGTGGTACGTTGGATCGTAAAATTGCACCAAAGTGGGAAGGATCCCATCCACAATGTTAATGCTGAGAAGAGGCAGAAGTTTTCCATACTTCTCCTTGAAAGCCTGGGGGTTGACCACCAGTTTTCCGAGCTTTTCCAATTCCTCTACCTTAGGAATCTTGAAGGTGTATTTCCTAGCTCTCTTTCTTCCATAATCCATGGTATAGATCCTTAAGTCCTTTCTCCGTTTCTCTCTTTCTATGAAGTTCAAAACGTTCGTTATTTAGTTTCCTTGAAAAACGACTCGAAAAAGACTCTGTTTTTTTAGTTATTATGAATGATGCATGAATGCATGAATGCACACACAAGAGTTTTAAACAAACATGGCGTAGAAGGGTATAATGGTCATGAAGTCACAACGCAAACCTCGCCCCAATGGTAAACTAAGGATAAGGATTTTTGTACCTGTAGAACGGGTTCTAGGGGTCTCAGAGTTTTTGCTCAACCTTAAAGATACGTTGATTGGTATCTATAAGAGAGTTTTCTCTGAGTGTAGTATCTGCGTGACAATTACTTCCGTAATCACCGCTCTACGTCCTAATAAAAGACTTTAAGTTGGGTTAATGTGTTTCTAGGTCCTCCTGGTACAAATCAGTCTCGGAATGCATTGGCGCAGTTAATCACAACCAGCCAGGCAAATCCCAAGAGTAGATTTGGAAACCAAGATTAGAGGGCCTTCACCGAGAAGACATCCTCCATCCTATCTTATGTTGCACTCGAATTCGGGTATAAGATTTCTCACCACAAGGGGGAATCAAGCCCTTTCCCGATACAGAATAAACAAAATAAACAAATATATATGCAACAAACACATGAAATGACACAGAGGTTAGGCAGGACCTCTCTTGTTTGAGGGGGAATTTGGCATCCCTAATTCCTCATTGGGGCTGGACCAGCAACAGGTCAACCATTGGTTTGGATGAAAAACCAAGGTTTTTAACACTTATATCCCCAGCAGAGTCGCCATTTTTCTGTGGTGTCGTTTTTTTTACCTCCCCGTTTCACTTGGGAGGACGGCACGCTAGACCCTTCACGCGAAATTTGGAAGGAGAATGCGCCCGGGGTGGGATGAATTTTGTTTCAGTTCTTCCTACGATATCACACGAACTTTCTTATTGTCCTACGAGTAGGAAAGGGAAAAAAAGATCTCAACTAAACCCTAGGAGTTTGCTAAGTGTGGGGATTTCACCTAGACTAGAAATTCTGGAGTTCGGGGGGTCGGTTATACATAGGGAATATCCGTAGTACTCTACGGGAACCTTCTCTGTGTCATTGTGATTGTGTTTGTTGCTAATGATTGGGAAAGTTTCTCCTTTGTGTTAGGAGAGAGAATTGAATTGATTTAAAAAAGACAGACAGACAGACAAACTGACTATTTTTGGTATTTTATTAGCTCGCTGAGATTCCTTGTGAACCTCATGCCTACATATCCCTAGTGGAAGTCAGAGCTTAATGTAGTTCGGGGAACTAACTAGGGAAATTAATTATTTTTGGTGCCTTGCTTGAAGCTCAAGGTTGAAGCTTTGAATTAAATCTCTGTTTACAGTAAAGAGACATGAAGTCATCTTTATAGAGAAGTATTTCTACTATTCCACCACAAACATTAAAAGAGTGACAGAATAACTGAATTCATTTCATTCAAGAGAGGGAGCCTACTTGGTTGATCAAGTATGACAGCCAACATGCCTCTTGAGTGAAAGAAGGATGCTCATCCAAATTAGGGAAAGTTAATCACATGTCTGGTTTCACTGCCAGCTCATGCCTTTCAAAATCCTAAATGGGAGACTTGATTAAAATTAAATGTAATGTTTGTTTGTTTGAATGTGGTAGAGTAGTAAAAATATCTCTCTATAGAGATAAGCTATGTCTATCTACTGTATAAAAGATTTGACTTTTTAGCTGGCTCGAATGAGGCCCAAGCTTGAGGCTTTTTGATTGATTTATTGACTCTGGGAGATAACTTTACTGGGGAGAATTTAAACTAAGGAGTTTTTGTGTTCTGTACAAAGCCCAGAATTGAGGCTGACTTTAATTGGAAAGTGTTTATTTGATGGATTTTATTTGGTGTTCTGTACAAAGCCCAGAATTGTGGCTGACTCTACTTAGGGAGACTCTATTTTGTGTGCCCTGTAGAAAGCCCAAGGTTGTGGCTAACTGCTGAGGATAACTGATTTTTTAAGACTATGAATGACTCTATTTGTGTGCCTTGTACAAAGCCCAAGGTTGTGGCTGACTCTTACTGAGGATGGTTATTAATTTGTGCCTTGTATGAAGCCCAAGGTTGTGACTACTCTAGCTAGGGGAAGATTATTTTCTGCCTTGTACAAAGCCCAAGGTTGTGGCGGACTTTTAAAGAAACTGAGTGTGGAAGACTCTATGGGGAAAAGATCCTTGAGATTAGGAATCTTTGACACATGGAAATATGGTTTATCTGCCTTGTACAAAGCCCAAGGTTGTGGCTAAAAATGAAAGACTCACTGGGGGAGTTTTATTCTGCTAGAGGTTCTAACAAACTAAATTATTATTTTTTATGTTTTTGGAAGCTAACCCTTTCCAGGGATTTTGACTCAGCTGGAGAAATTGACTATTAAAAGACTGATTTTTATCATGTTTTTTGGAGGCTGACCCTTTCCAGGGGTTTTGACTCTTTTGGGGAAACTATCTCTTTGAAAGAATGAATCTTTGGATTTTGAAGGAGTGATTTTGGAGGCCGACCCTTTCCAGGGGTTTTTGTTAAAATGAAAGAATGTGTGGAGGCTAACCCTTTCCAGGGTTTTTAAATTATGGCAGAAAGATTATCTAGGGGAGACTTCTTGTTTAAAGCCCAAGATTAAGGCTGACTCTTGTTGGTGATAAGCAAATATGGATCTTAGACTCTGCTAAGGAAGATTGATGAAGATAAGGGTGACAGAGACTGTCCATGTCTCTCATTCCAAAAGGTGTGCTCAATGTGAAATTGAGACATTCTTAGCTTGTTTAAAGTCTGGTTTAAAGAATGGAAGAAACTCACCAGGATAGGCTAAAAGGTAACTAAAGACCTGTTCCTATGTTTATAAGAAAACTGATGGGTCCTTGTATACAAGCTCAAGAGGAAGCTGGAAATGCTTTTAAGAAGCCTGTGGGTCCTTGTACAAAGCCCAAGAGGAGGCTAATCGAGGGTCATCGAGGGTCCTTGTTATAGCACAAGAGAAAGCTATGTGGTTTTGAACTTATTTTGGCTTTAAGCAAAGGGGTAAGAGGTTTCACCGGGAATAATTCCTCTTTGGGTGGATGTGTCCTAGTTTGGGTTCTAAGGCATTTACCAAGATGTTTCACCAGGAATAATTCATCTTGGGGGTTTGAACTACAGATCTCTAATTAGGAAAGAGCCTTCACCGGGAAGACATTCTCAATCCTAGGCCATATTCCTATAATATATATATATATATATATATATATATATATATATATATATATATATATATATAGTTTAACTGCCCTAGGGTTTACACTCAAACGTAGTTCTAAACAATATATATAAACAGTTCTATATTTGACAGTAATTTAAATAAAGACTGTAAATTGAAAGCTTGTAAAGCCTAACCTGGATGGAGTGGAGGCCTTTGAAGAAGTATGTACAAAGCCTTATCAGCAATTTTGTTGTTTTGTTGATAACAGTTGTATATTTATTATAAACAGTTAAAGGTTTTTGAAAACAGAAGAAGTGAAGATGGACAAAGGTCACATAGGTATATGAAGAGTTTCACCGGGAATAATGCCCTTCAAATACCAGAAGAATGTTTTGAAAACAGAAAGAAGATTTTGTAAATACAGTTTTTGAAAACAAACTATGAAAAGAAAAAGGTGCTGGGACTTACACTCTATTAGAGGCCCAATGAAAATGATTTACTGTTTATGAAAACAGTTGGAAAAAGATTGAAATGATATAAGGTTTTGTTGTTTGAAAACCTTAATCATCTATTTAATCGGGGACTGAAAACAGTTTTGAACATTGGCAAAAGTCAACTTAATTAAGGCAAAGATGAAATCTATACCTAATTAAGACCTAAATGATTAGGGTTTTATCATAAAATTATTCACAAAATAATTAAGTTAAAACAAAATGAAAATATATATATATATTTCAAAGTATTTAAGAAAACACTTAAAACATACTATTTTAAACCTAATAAAAATATATGAAATAAATAATATTTTTTATGATTTTTTTGATTATTCACAAAATAGATATATTAAATAACAAGTGTGTAAAAAATGAGGTGGAAATGGATTTATTTGATAGGTTAAATAATTGTGTGAAGTTTGTGAATAAAACAAAGAAAAATAGTGGTAAAAAATTGGGTTTGTCTCCTCCAAGGTTTGAACACACGCCCTCTAAGTCACCAGCTCAAAATAACACCACTGAGCCAACGCGCGCTTGGTGATTATAACACACACCCATTTGGTTATGTTTCAAAACAAGTGGTAAATCATTTAAAAATAAAAGAATCAAAAAGTATGGGGCGAGGGGGATTCGAACCCCAGACTTGAGGCATAAGGAGACTAAGGGCGTATGTGAGGCCACTAGGGCAAACGATGAATTCGTTTATAAAACGCATACCATTCAAAATAAAATAAACCTAGCCCATGGATTTGAATTTCGCGCGCCACCATAGTCATCTTCTTCCTCGAGCTCAAAGATTTTCAAATTTCTAACTCTCTGGTTTCTCAACTAAATGGCATGATGTAAACATCAATCTTGCTCTAAATTTCCTCACGAATCCAGATATGTAACTAACATTTATTTATATTAACTATAGCTACCTAATTTCTCAGAAAATATGAAGAATATATGAACCCTAAATTTAAAATTAAATGACAAACAAGATGGATAAATGAATGATGATAGAGGGTTTTCAATCCTCTGATGATGCTGAACAAGATAGTATCGAGCTTTATCACAAAGAGTACTTAAATTAAAGAGGTGGAGTTCAAAAACTTACCTCTGAAAATGGAGGTCGTGAGGATGATGAGGAGTACCTGGGCTTGTATGAGTGATCCTAAAAGCTTCCTTGGGACTCAGTGATGCTAACTGAATGCTTATTGTGACTTCAATCCTTTTGAATTGCTCTACCCGACACCTTCGATTTGAGCTTCAAGTGGACATGGAGTGTGATGAATCTTGAGTTACAGATGAGCTTCAGCCATCTGAACAGCTTAACTATGACCTAAGGAATGTGTCTGGATGCTTGGCTTCGTTGGAAACCTTCTAAATTGCTCTATGGACCTCCAACTGCAACAGCTCCAAAGTGAGAGCAACAATGGTGTTCTTCCACCTACAGAAGTGATCCAGGTGCTTGGATCACCTCAAATGAGCCCCCTTGAGATGTTAGAATGCTTACTTTCCAAAGAGAAGCTCTGGTTTGAAGAAAACGATTCTTCTTGCCAAAGAACTTTGAAAAACCATAAGCATGAGAAGAGAAAGAGAAAGCAAGGAATATGGTTGCTTTGGTGTGTTTTCTGAATGAGAAAGAGCCCTCTATTTATAGGCAAAATGGTTCAGTACTGATTGAGAGAGTGAGCTTGCTTAATGAGGTTGATTTGGTTTCTTGGCTATGAAGGAATTTCAAAAATATCCAAAATGAAATGATGAGAATTTTGATTCCATTTGATCAATCCCCTAGCCCTAGATTTTGCTTGATCTTAGGGGACAATTCTGAGACAGAAATGAGCTCTAATTGGTTGGTGAGAAGATTCCTTGGGTGATTCATCAATTTGCCATAAATTCCCAAATGTAATCATTACATAATCACATGTTCTTGTTTTGGGAATCTTCCTCAATTCTTATGCTATGGTGAAAATGAATGCATGGCATGTTTTCAGATGTGTTATGGGTCGTGTAGAATCCATAAGTGAGGTCATGTGCACAAAATTTCAAAGTTAAAAAATGAGGTATGACCTATAATTTCACTTCATGAGGCCAACTTTGAACAAGCATAACTCTTAGCTCAAAATGAATTTGGAGAAGGTTGAACACAATTTGAAAAGCCCTAAACATCTAATTCAAATCATTAGTTTATGGTTCCTTCATAATCCTTTGGCAAATTTGTGAAAAATGAGGCCAAAGTTGGAAGAAAACTAGGTTAAAACACTTAGAAAATTTTCTAAGTCTTTATGACCTAAAACTTCAAAATTTCCAAATCTCTTAAATGGTTGATCTTTTGAAAAAAGTTGTTATGTAAGATGTTGTTTTATTTTGCAAGATCTACAACTTTCATGTTGGAAGTTTTTTGAGTTGTGTAGGTGAAATTTTGAGTTCCCACAATGCCCTCAAAAAACCCTAATTCCCGACTTTTTGCTCCTTGGTGAATCTCTTTAAATTTCTTTGGTCAAATGACTTTAATAACCATATATTGATGATATTGATCTTTAAAAGTCATGGTTTGACCAAAAACCTTAAAAGTCAAGGGTGATCCTATACAGTTGACTTTTTCTGATAAAGTGAGATTTTGGACTTTTGTGTGGAATCAAGCTCTTCTCCTCAAATGGGTGATGTAAATAGATTATATTGAGTTAGTAGAAGTCCTTGAACCATGTCTTGAGTTTTGGATCCATGTCCTGATTAAAAGTCAACCATCCAGGTGAATTAGGTCAAAAACCCTAATTGTCGACCAGATGAAATTGATGACTGTGGATCTTGGATTGGAGTGTAATGCCCAATGGATGTTGTCATATGAGCTATTTGAAGATGATTGATGCCTTTGAGTGATGCCCTGGAGTTTTCTAGGGTTTCCCAAATGTGATCCCTGATTTTAGTCCTTGATGGGGGCTCAAAACCCTAGACTGGATATCAGATGAACAAGTGACTGCTCTGAGTATCTATTTTGTCTTTGATGAAAAGTCTAAAAGATATGACATCTCAGGGGGTCAAAAATTAGGGTATGACACTAGGTTCTACCTAGATATGGAATATCTCACTTCCACTCCCCTTCAATCACAGCAGTGATTACACATAAAAAAATAAACAATTACAAATAGAAGACACCCTTCAAAAACACACCTTGATCTGCTTAAAAGCTTCAATCAAGAGACACACACCCGAGCTTAAAAGCTTAGAGTGACATTACACAAACACAAACTATTCCAACGCAATCATCAAGGATAATTGCTTGGATCACACGAGACAGTTACAGAACAACAGTTCTTCACAATCCAAAATCTTCTGTTTGCGTTCCAAAATAGGATTGGGTCCTTTTTATATGCAGTCTTGGGCCTTGGGCTTTTTAAGAAACACATTAGGGTTAACAAAGTTAACCTAATTCACACGCCATCTGTCTGTTACAAAATATGCTGTCAGCAGGATCTTCTGGACAAAATATGCAACACTCAATAAAAGGTTTCCTAAACTGATAATCGAGATAAATCAGGAAACACATTTAATAAACAATAATAGCTCCTGCTGTCACACACGAATGTCATGACATCGATCATGACATTCACTACAAAACCTGTATTAGCTTCACACATATGCAACCTGCATAAAACAATATCAACCAGGTATGTTTTACCATAAATGCAGCCAACATGAAAACACCTTCAATATTTTTATTGATAATTTAAGTAATCCTCACTCTGTCAAACATATATAACAGATGAATAATATGGATACTGATGCTGAGTGTGTTCAGGTAGGAAGTGAAATTGCCGAGAATAATGTTATGGTATATAACATTACCATCTCTTGCTTTATAATTTCTTACCATGGTCAGTTGATTTTACCATTTGTGCATTATATCATTTTTATGGTTATTGAATTATATATGTAGGAGGCTATTGAAGGTGGTGATTCAAACAAAGAGGAGTTGACTACTGCAGATTCTGGAAATACACCTATAAGCAAGACATTAGGGAAGCGGTTTGCTGATAATCCCAATTCAATTACTGTGAATGATATCAACGATGGTGCTTCATCAATTGTTAAATATCCTAAATGTTTAAAGCTTGAAAAAAATCTGATTGTGTGTCCTGCATGTTAAAGCATTGACGTTGTATCTTACAGTTATTTTCTTTTTAATTTATCATATTATGTTTTGAACCTTATGTTAAATTCTATTTGGGAATTGTTGCTGAACAATGTTAATGCCAAATATGGCATTTGTTTTATTGTTTTGATTTGTTTTATGAGTATGTGCTATCTGTCTGGATAAACTTGTGTATTATCCTTTTTGTTACAAAAAATGATCAATCAATTGAGTTTGGTTTATTCTCTTTTATTAATATGTTTATTTAATATTGTATAAAGTGACTCGATATGTATGTCAATTCATTTATGATATTAAAATTTTTATAATTTAAATGTTATTCCATATTTATTTATGTTTCAAAATTTATTTAATTTTATTTTTGATATTGAAAGCTATTTTAATTTCATTATTTCAATAGTTACATTATAGACATTATTTATAACATACTAAAAAAAATCCGTGCATCGCACGGGTCAAAGTCTATTATATATAAACTACTCCCTCCGTTCCTTTTTAAGTGTCATTTTAGAAGAATTTTTTTGTTTCTATTTAAGTGTCGTTTTATTATTTAATGTTGTAATTTTTCAATTATACCCTTATTTTCTCAATAACTCCACCTCACATTTTTCTATTAGTTATTGGAAAAAGAGAGTGTATGATTGAATTTATTTGAAAAGAGAAAAATAAATAAGGGTATAATAGAAAAAGTAACTCTAACAATCTACTATTTTGATTGAAGAGCTTTATGCTAAAATGACATTTAAAAATGAAGGGAGGGAGTACTACATTAGCAAGTTAGTTTTAAATTTGTATCAATTAAGGACAATTTGTAAATATTCTTTTTTTCAAATACACATTAGCAATGATGAGATTTTTTTTGTTTAAAAGTAGTTAAACTTACTTTTTATATAGATTTTACAAACGGTGGAGTCTGTTTTCCGTTTGTCTTTTATTTTTATAAACTCTAAATTATTTAATTATAAAATAGCAAGTAAATTTATGAAAAAAATTAATTACTATATTTAATAATGCATTAATCTCTCCAACTCAAAAGTATCATTAAAACTTAACAAATTATCTATATATATAATTCGTTTAGATTTTATAATTTAGAATAGTTTTTTGAGGTGCTGAATTGGAGAGATTAGTTGTATATTAAATATAGTAATTAACTAGTTATAAAATAAATAATGTGTAATTGTAAAATCTATATAAAACGTAAGCTTTTCTACTCTTCAACAAAAAAATAAAATCTGATCATTACTAATGTGTATTTGAGAATAATATTTACACATTGTCTATAATTGATTTGATCATCAAATTTGAAAAATCTAAACAAATTCAAAATTAAGGTTGTTGTTCTTTATTGAGATAAGATTCAGATTATTATCAAACGTAATACTTTACATCATACACTCTTATTTTATGTCTGTATTATATTGAAAAGTAACATTGTTGTAATGCTATTTTGCAGTTGTTTTGAGAGGAAGAAATGGAGAAAAGTGGAATATTTTTTGTGGTGCTTATGTTGTTGCAGTGTTGGATAGCTATGGCAGAAGCTGAATATTTGAAATACAAAGATCCAAAACAACCATTGAATTCTCGAATTAAGGATCTTGTTGATAGAATGACTTTAGAGGAGAAAATCGGTCAAATGCTTCAAATTGAGCGCACGGTTGCTTCCGCTGATATGGTGAACAAGTATTACATTGGTAAGTTTTTGTTAGTAATATGATTATTCATTGTGAATCTGAATTGCGACGCCAAGGTTTATGATATTTTAAAAAAATTACCGCAGGGAGTCTTTTGAGTGCTGGTGGAAGTGTTCCTAAGATGAATGCAACTGCAACTGCAAATGATTGGGTCGATATGGTGAATGAGTTTCAGAAAGGTGCATTGTCGACTAGGCTTGGAATTCCAATAATATATGGGGTTGATGCTGTTCATGGTCATAACAATGTTTATAATGCTACTATTTTTCCTCACAATATTGGTATAGGAGCTACAAGGTAAATAAATAACCATTATACTTATATTTATTGTTGTTCTGTAATGGAACCAAAGTTATCAATAAATGATGAGTTAAAGCTTGATGTGGTATGATTATGAGCTTTTGATGTGATGGAAAAGTAGCTGACTTGCAATATTAGCACTTTAGTGTTATTTGGCCTTTGCCCTTTAGGTCTTGTGGGCTGCCCGGAACAATTATGTTTTTTTATGTTTCTTTGTATTGATGATTTAGTTTCTTTAAATCTGCAGGGATCCTCAACTAGTGAAGAAGATTGGTGATGCAACTGCTCTTGAAGCCAGAGCGACCGGAGTTTCATATCTCTTTGCTCCTAGCATCGCGGTAATTAAGATAATTAAAATTACATATATGTCAATCGCACATTACAAAAGATAGTCGTTTATTTAAATTCTGCTGCGCTGTAACATTGTAGTGTGATTATTACCATTATTTAACAATATTGTTCTATCTTATAAGGGTCGTCTTTGAGGTTGTGTACAATAGCTCCCCTAATTATTTCATCATATTTAACTTATGATTAACCAACACAGGGTATTAGAAAACTTAAGACGGTCTTGCTTATAAAATATATGTTTGTATAGGTGTGTAGAGATCCAAGATGGGGCAGATGTTATGAAAGTTATAGCGAAGATCATAAAATTGTTCAAGCTATGACCGAGATCATTCCAGGATTGCAAGGTGACATCCCTCCAAATTTGCACAAGGGTGTTCCATATGTTGCTGGAAACAAGAAAGTAGCCGCTTGTGCAAAACACTATGTTGGTGATGGTGGAACGACAAATGGAATCAATGAGAATAATACAATTACAACCAAACATGAATTGCTTAGCATTCACATGCCAGCTTACTATAACTCAATTATTAAGGGTGTCTCAACCATCATGGTTTCTTACTCAAGCTTGAATGGACAAAAAATGCATAGTAATTATAATTTAATCACAAGATTTCTCAAGAACACGCTTCGTTTTAGAGTAACATTTTACTTCATAAATCTCTTATTTCATATATCAAATGTTTGTGTTTATCAGTATTTGTATGCTTAAAAAACTATGTTTATATTTTGTAGGGTTTTGTCATATCTGATTTTTTTGGACTTGACAAGTTAACTTCACCTTTTCATGCTAACTACACATATTCAATTGAAGTCGGAATCAATGCCGGTATTGACATGGTAAACTATGTTTTTTTTTTCAATTTTGTTGAGTAGTATTTTTATAGTTTGGAATTAAACTTTTCTTTTTGAAAACTCGGTGTCCATCCCTAGGACTGACTAATCCCAGGGACACCAATTTTACCGTCCATTTGCTGAGGTCCCTTTTAAAGCAAGAGTAAAAGTTCTGTATGAACAGACCCAACATAGGAATTATCAAGAATCAAACTTGATATTCTAAAGCTTACAAACACTCACACTCTGTGCATATAAACCGATGATTTTATACAGAGAAAAATGGTCTTTATAATACTAAATATCGTAATGCTGCAGGTAATGACAGCAGCTGACTTCCCAGAATTCATAGATGGTTTATCTTTACTAGTAGAAAAAAATATTGTACCTATGAAAAGAATTGATGATGCAGTGAAGAGAATTTTGAGAGTCAAGTTTGTGATGGGCCTATTTGAAAATCCATTGGCTGATTACAGTCTTGTCGACCAACTTGGGAGTCAGGTTAGTCGATCATATTCAAGTTAAATATGTTTATAGTCCTTACAAAGTTATAAAACTATATATTTTCACCATAATTTGGCAGGAGCATAGAGAATTGGCTAGAGAAGCTGTAAGGAAATCGTTGGTACTATTAAAGAACGGTGAAAACACTGATAAGCCGTTGCTTCCTCTTTCTAAAAAGGCTCCGAAAATACTTATTTCTGGAAGTCATGCTGATAATCTAGGCTATCAATGTGGGGGATGGACGATTACATGGCAAGGACTTAGCGGTAACAACATTACTAGTGGTACCACAATTTTGAGTGCGATAAAAAATACAGTCGACAAAGACACTGAGATAGTTTATCAGGAGAATCCATCTCCCGACTATGTAAAATCAAACAACTTTTCATATGCGATTGTTGTAGTTGGAGAGACACCATATGCAGAAACAAATGGCGATAGCCTAAACTTAACGATATCTGGTAATGGAGCAGAAACAATAAATAATGTATGCGGTGGAGTGAAATGTGTGGTTGTGTTAATCACTGGTAGACCTGTGGTTATGTTACCATATGTTGACATAATTGAAGGACTTGTTGCAGCATGGCTTCCTGGTAGTGAAGGTTATGGTGTTACTGATGTTTTGTTTGGTGATTATGGATTTAGTGGTAAGCTTCCGAGGACATGGTTTAAGAGTGTTGATCAGTTACCTATGAATGTTGGTGATTCTCATTATGATCCTTTGTTTCCATTTGGATTTGGTCTTACTACTCAAGGTCTTAAGACTACTTAGAACTTATTATACTTTGTTGGTGTTGTATGATATAAGTGTGTCTCTGTAAGCTATTTCTGTAATAAAATATCAAATAAAGTCAATAGTTTTTTTAAGTTATCCCAACACGCCCTAGCTAGTAAAACGGTACCTCAATAGAGAAAATGAATCAATCATGTAATATTCACGTGTTTTACATTGCAACCAAAACCAGTGTTAAGTTAAAAAGGTGTGCAAAATACCTAAGAAATAAACCGAAAATCCATAAGTTAAAAACTATCATGTTATTTACACTCAATTTAGATATTTACGTAATATTATCTACAGCATATTAATCCAACATAAAGTTTATCAATCACCCTATAGTTTAACTACACAAGTATTTGCACCAGATCCAATATTATACCTAAAAACATGAAAGACAATCCATCACTTGATTAAAAAACAAAAGTTGATAAACTTAAAAGCAACCAAACATATTAGTACATATTGGAAATTTTTCCTTAATTGCGATCCTCCCATACCGCCCCTCATTGAACCATTTGAGTTGTTTTCATTGCATCCTCCAATACTTTCATTATGTTGGGTGTGAGGAGATGGGTTTACTCCCCATATTTCCTGAAGATATGGCATAATCAATGCTTATTTATGAAGCACACAGATACTGACATCTGACACAACACTGACACTGACACATTGACACCGCTAATAATTTAAAATAAATAAATTAGATATAATTACAAATGTCAGTGTCATGTCGATGTCGGTGTCTAAGGTGTTTATAAATCTTGAGCAGTTCTTAAAAGTTAGTTTTATAAAATTGAATTAAAGCTAATCCAAATACTGAGTACAACTGAATTATAATGTGTGAAACCATAATTTATTTAGTTTTAAAAACAAGAAAGATAGATAATAAATCTTAATTTTCGTACCAAAGCATAAGTTCCAAAGCTAATATTCATTCCGGAGCAATAAATTTGCTTATTCCTCTATTACTGCACATTTCTTTTCACTACCTGAATTAATTTTCTGTATAAAACTAGTGGGAAACCCGTGAGCACGCACGGGTTCTGGTGTGGGTTGGACCGAGTTTATCAGATACCTATAGTATTAAGTAAACAAATCGAAAAGTTTTTTTTTATATCAAAGTGAAATATAGAAGTTTTAATATTTAAACAAAAATATTAAATTGATAAAAAAAATTTAAAAATAGTTTTTATTTATAGAATATGGTATGAGTTGATAATCAGACGAGAGTACTCCTCCAACGTAGGCATGAGTTGATAATCTGGAAAGGTAAAGCAGTGGTACGTTGGATCGTAAAATTGCACCAAAGTGGGAAGGATCCCATCCACAATGTTAATGCTGAGAAGAGGCAGAAGTTTTCCATACTTCTCCTTGAAAGCCTGGGGGTTGACCACCAGTTTTCCGAGCTTTTCCAATTCCTCTACCTTAGGAATCTTGAAGGTGTATTTCCTAGCTCTCTTTCTTCCATAATCCATGGTATAGATCCTTAAGTCCTTTCTCCGTTTCTCTCTTTCTATGAAGTTCAAAACGTTCGTTATTTAGTTTCCTTGAAAAACGACTCGAAAAAGACTCTGTTTTTTTAGTTATTATGAATGATGCATGAATGCATGAATGCACACACAAGAGTTTTAAACAAACATGGCGTAGAAGGGTATAATGGTCATGAAGTCACAACGCAAACCTCGCCCCAATGGTAAACTAAGGATAAGGATTTTTGTACCTGTAGAACGGGTTCTAGGGGTCTCAGAGTTTTTGCTCAACCTTAAAGATACGTTGATTGGTATCTATAAGAGAGTTTTCTCTGAGTGTAGTATCTGCGTGACAATTACTTCCGTAATCACCGCTCTACGTCCTAATAAAAGACTTTAAGTTGGGTTAATGTGTTTCTAGGTCCTCCTGGTACAAATCAGTCTCGGAATGCATTGGCGCAGTTAATCACAACCAGCCAGGCAAATCCCAAGAGTAGATTTGGAAACCAAGATTAGAGGGCCTTCACCGAGAAGACATCCTCCATCCTATCTTATGTTGCACTCGAATTCGGGTATAAGATTTCTCACCACAAGGGGGAATCAAGCCCTTTCCCGATACAGAATAAACAAAATAAACAAATATATATGCAACAAACACATGAAATGACACAGAGGTTAGGCAGGACCTCTCTTGTTTGAGGGGGAATTTGGCATCCCTAATTCCTCATTGGGGCTGGACCAGCAACAGGTCAACCATTGGTTTGGATGAAAAACCAAGGTTTTTAACACTTATATCCCCAGCAGAGTCGCCATTTTTCTGTGGTGTCGTTTTTTTTACCTCCCCGTTTCACTTGGGAGGACGGCACGCTAGACCCTTCACGCGAAATTTGGAAGGAGAATGCGCCCGGGGTGGGATGAATTTTGTTTCAGTTCTTCCTACGATATCACACGAACTTTCTTATTGTCCTACGAGTAGGAAAGGGAAAAAAAGATCTCAACTAAACCCTAGGAGTTTGCTAAGTGTGGGGATTTCACCTAGACTAGAAATTCTGGAGTTCGGGGGGTCGGTTATACATAGGGAATATCCGTAGTACTCTACGGGAACCTTCTCTGTGTCATTGTGATTGTGTTTGTTGCTAATGATTGGGAAAGTTTCTCCTTTGTGTTAGGAGAGAGAATTGAATTGATTTAAAAAAGACAGACAGACAGACAAACTGACTATTTTTGGTATTTTATTAGCTCGCTGAGATTCCTTGTGAACCTCATGCCTACATATCCCTAGTGGAAGTCAGAGCTTAATGTAGTTCGGGGAACTAACTAGGGAAATTAATTATTTTTGGTGCCTTGCTTGAAGCTCAAGGTTGAAGCTTTGAATTAAATCTCTGTTTACAGTAAAGAGACATGAAGTCATCTTTATAGAGAAGTATTTCTACTATTCCACCACAAACATTAAAAGAGTGACAGAATAACTGAATTCATTTCATTCAAGAGAGGGAGCCTACTTGGTTGATCAAGTATGACAGCCAACATGCCTCTTGAGTGAAAGAAGGATGCTCATCCAAATTAGGGAAAGTTAATCACATGTCTGGTTTCACTGCCAGCTCATGCCTTTCAAAATCCTAAATGGGAGACTTGATTAAAATTAAATGTAATGTTTGTTTGTTTGAATGTGGTAGAGTAGTAAAAATATCTCTCTATAGAGATAAGCTATGTCTATCTACTGTATAAAAGATTTGACTTTTTAGCTGGCTCGAATGAGGCCCAAGCTTGAGGCTTTTTGATTGATTTATTGACTCTGGGAGATAACTTTACTGGGGAGAATTTAAACTAAGGAGTTTTTGTGTTCTGTACGAAGCCCAGAATTGAGGCTGACTTTAATTGGAAAGTGTTTATTTGATGGATTTTATTTGGTGTTCTGTACAAAGCCCAGAATTGTGGCTGACTCTACTTAGGGAGACTCTATTTTGTGTGCCCTGTAGAAAGCCCAAGGTTGTGGCTAACTGCTGAGGATAACTGATTTTTTAAGACTATGAATGACTCTATTTGTGTGCCTTGTACAAAGCCCAAGGTTGTGGCTGACTCTTACTAAGGATGGTTATTAATTTGTGCCTTGTATGAAGCCCAAGGTTGTGGCTACTCTAGCTAGGGGAAGATTATTTTCTGCCTTGTACAAAGCCCAAGGTTGTGGCGGACTTTTAAAGAAACTGAGTATGGAAGACTCTATGGGGAAAAGATCCTTGAGATTAGGAATCTTTGACACAGGGAAATATGGTTTATCTGCCTTGTACAAAGCCCAAGGTTGTGGCTAAAAATGAAAGACTCACTAGGGGAGTTTTATTCTGCTAGAGGTTCTAACAAACTAAATTATTATTTTTTATGTTTTTTGAAGCTAACCCTTTCCAGGGATTTTGACTCAGCTGGAGAAATTGACTATTAAAAGACTGATTTTTATCATGTTTTTTGGAGGCTGACCCTTTCCAGGGGTTTTGACTCTTTTGGGGAAACTATCTCTTTGAAAGAATGAATCTTTGGATTTTGAAGGAGTGATTTTGGAGGCCGACCCTTTCCAGGGTTTTTGTTAAAATGAAAGAATGTGTGGAGGCTAACCCTTTCCAGGGGTTTTTAAATTATGGTAGAAAGATTATCTAGTGGAGACTTCTTGTTTAAAGCCCAAGATTAAGGCTGACTCTTGTTGGTGATAAGCAAATATGGATCTTAGACTCTGCTAAGGAAGATTGATGAAGATAAGGGTGACAGAGACTGTCCATGTCTCTCATTCCAAAAGGTGTGCTCAATGTGAAATTGAGACATTCTTAGCTTGTTTAAAGTCTGGTTTAAAGAATGGAAGAAACTCACTAGGATAGGCTAAAAGGTAACTAAAGACCTGTTCCTATGTTTATAAGAAAACTGATGGGTCCTTGTATACAAGCTCAAGAGGAAGCTGGAAATGCTTTTAAGAAGCCTGTGGGTCCTTGTACAAAGCCCAAGAGGAGGCTAATCGAGGGTCATCGAGGGTCCTTGTTATAGCATAAGAGAAAGCTATGTGGTTTTGAACTTATTTTGGCTTTAAGCAAATGGGTAAGAGGTTTCACCGGGAATAATTCCTCTTTGGGTGGATGTGTCCTAGTTTGGGTTCTAAGGCTTTTACCAAGATGTTTCACCAGGAAAAAAATTCATCTTGGGGGTTTGAACTACAGATCTCTAATTAGGAAAGAGCCTTCACCGGGAAGACATTCTCAATCCTAGGCCATATTCCTATATATATATATATATATATATATATATATATATAGTTTAACTGCCCTAGGGTTTACACTCAAACGTAGTTCTAAACAATATATATATAAACAGTTCTATATTTGACAGTAATTTAAATAAAGACTGTAAATTGAAAGCTTGTAAAGCCTAACCTGGATGGAGTGGAGGCCTTTGAAGAAGTATGTACAAAGCCTTACCAGCAATTTTGTTGTTTTGTTGATAACAGTTGTATATTTATTATAAACAGTTAAAGGTTTTTGAAAACAGAAGAAGTGAAGATGGACAAAGGTCACATAGGTATATGAAGAGTTTCACCGGGAATAATGCCCTTCAAATACCAGAAGAATGTTTTGAAAACAGAAAGAAGATTTTGTAAATACAGTTTTTGAAAACAAACTATGAAAAGAAAAAGGTGTTGGGACTTACACTCTATTAGAGGCCCAATGAAAATGATTTACTGTTTATGAAAACAGTTGGAAAAAGATTGAAATGATATAAGGTTTTGTTGTTTGAAAACCATAATCATCTATTTAATCGGGGACTGAAAACAATTTTGAACATTGACAAAAGTCAACTTAAATAAGGCAAAGATGAAATCTATACCTAATTAAGACCTAAATGATTAGGGTTTTATCATAAAATTATTCACAAAATAATTAAGTTAAAACAAAATGAAAATATATATATATTTCAAAGTATTTAAGAAAACACTTAAAACATACTATTTTAAACCTAATAAAAATATATGAAATAAATAATATTTTTTTATGATTTTTTTGATTATTCACAAAATAGATATATTAAATAACAAGTGTGTAAAAAATGAGGTGTAAATGGATTTATTTGATAGGTTAAATAATTGTGTGAAGTTTGTGAATAAAACAAAGAAAAATAGTGGTAAAAAATTGGGTTTGTCTCCTCCAAGGTTTGAACACACGCCCTCTAAGTCACCAGCTCAAAATAACACCACTGAGCCAACGCGCGCTTGGTGATTATAACACACACCCATTTGGTTATGTTTCAAAACAAGTGGTAAATCATTGAAAAATAAAAGAATCAAAAAGTCTGGGGCGAGGGGGATTCGAACCCCAGACTTGAGGCATGAGGAGACTAAGGGCGTATGTGAGGCCACTAGGGAAAACGATGAATTCGTTTATAAAACGCATACCATTCAAAATAAAATAAACCTAGCCCATGGATTTGAATTTCGCGCGCCACCATAGTCATCTTCTTCCTCGAGCTCAAAGATTTTCAAATTTCTAACTCTCTGGTTTCTCAACTAAATGGCATGATGTAAACATCAATCTTGCTCTAAATTTCCTCACGAATCCAGATATGTAACTAACATTTATTTATATTAACTATAGCTACCTAATTTCTCAGAAAATATGAAGAATATATGAACCCTAAATTTAAAATTAAATGACAAACAAGATGGATAAATGAATGATGATAGAGGGTTTTCAATCCTCTGATGATGCTGAACAAGATAGTATCGAGCTTTATCACAAAGAGTACTTAAATTAAAGAGGTGGAGTTCAAAAACTTACCTCTGAAAATGGAGGTCGTGAGGATGATGAGGAGCACCTGGGCTTGTATGAGTGATCCTAAAAGCTTCCTTGGGACTCAGTGATGCTAACTGAATGCTTATTGTGACTTCAATCCTTTTGAATTTCTCTACCCGACACCTTCGATTTGAGCTTCAAATGGACATGGAGTGTGATGAATCTTGAGTTACAGATGAGCTTCAGCCATCTGAACAGCTTAACTATGACCTAATGAATGTGTCTGGATGCTTGGCTTCGTTGGAAACCTTCTAAATTGCTCTATGGACCTCCAACTGCAACAGCTCCAAAGTGAGAGCAACAATGGTGTTCTTCCACCTACAGAAGTGATCCAGGTGCTTGGATCACCTCAAATGAGCCCCCTTGAGATGTTAGAATGCTTACTTTCCAAAGAGAAGCTCTGGTTTGAAGAAAACGATTCTTCTTGCCAAAGAACTTTGAAAAACCATAAGCATGAGAAGAGAAAGAGAAAGCAAGGAATATGGTTGCTTTGGTGTGTTTTCTGAATGAGAAAGAGCCCTCTATTTATAGGCAAAATGGTTCAGTACTGATTGAGAGAGTGAGCTTGCTTAATGAGGTTGATTTGGTTTCTTGGCTATGAAGGAATTTCAAAAATATCCAAAATGCAATGATGAGAATTTTGATTCCATTTGATCAATCCCCTAGCCCTAGATTTTGCTTGATCTTAGGGGACAATTCTGAGACAGAAATGAGCTCTAATTGGTTGGTGAGAAGATTCCTTGGGTGATTCATCAATTTGCCATAAATTCCCAAATGTAATCATTACATAATCACATGTTCTTGTTTTGGGAATCTTCCTCAATTCTTATGCTATGGTGAAAATGAATGCATGGCATGTTTTCAGATGTGTTATGGGTCGTGTAGAATCCATAAGTGAGGTCATGTGCACAAAATTTCAAAGTTAAAAAATGAGGTATGACCTATAATTTCACTTCATGAGGCCAACTTTGAACAAGCATAACTCTTAGCTCAAAATGAATTTGGAGAAGGTTGAACACAATTTGAAAAGCCCTAAACATCTAATTCAAATCATTAGTTTATGGTTCCTTCAGAATCCTTTGGCAAATTTGTGAAAAATGAGGCCAAAGTTGGAAGAAAACTAGGTTAAAACACTTAGAAAATTTTCTAAGTCTTTATGACCTAAAACTTCAAAATTTCCAAATCTCTTAAATGGTTGATCTTTTGAAAAAAGTTGCTATGTAAGATGTTGTTTTATTTTGCAAGATCTACAACTTTCATGTTGGAAGTTTTTTGAGTTGTGTAGGTGAAATTTTGAGTTCCCACAATGCCCTCAAAAAACCCTAATTCCCGACTTTTTGCTCCTTGGTGAATCTCTTTGAATTTCTTTGGTCAAATGACTTTAATAACCAAATATTGATGATATTGATCTTTAAAAGTCATGGTTTGACCAAAAACCTTAAAAGTCAAGGGTGATCCTATACAGTTGACTTTTTCTGATAAAGTGAGATTTTGGACTTTTGTGTGGAATCAAGCTCTTCTCCTCAAATGGGTGATGTAAATGGATTATATTGAGTTAGTAGAAGTCCTTGAACCATGTCTTGAGTTTTGGATCCATGTCCTGATTAAAAGTCAACCATCCAGGTGAATTAGGTCAAAAACCCTAATTGTCGACCAGATGAAATTGATGATTGTGGATCTTGGATTGGAGTGTAATGCCCAATGGATGTTGTCATATGAGCTATTTGAAGATGATTGATGCCTTTGAGTGATGCCCTGGAGTTTTCTAGGGTTTCCCAAATGTGATCCCTGATTTTAGTCCTTGATGGGGGCTCAAAACCCTAGACTGGATATCAGATGAACAAGTGACTGCTCTGAGTATCTATTTTGTCTTTGATGAAAAGTCTAAAAGATATGAAATCTCAGGGGGTCAAAAATTAGGGTATGACACTAGGTTCTACCTAGATATGGAATATCTCACTTCCACTCCCCTTCAATCACAGCAGTGATTACACATAAAAAAATAAACAATTACAAATAGAAGACACCCTTCAAAAACACACCTTGATCTGCTTAAAAGCTTCAATCAAGAGACACACACCCGAGCTTAAAAGCTTAGAGTGACATTACACAAACACAAACTATTCCAACGCAATCATCAAGGATAATTGCTTGGATCACACGAGACAGTTACAGAACAACAGTTCTTCACAATACAAAATCTACTGTCTACGATCCAAAATAGTATTGAATTCCTTTTTATATGCAGTCTCAGGCCTTGGTATTTTTAAGAAACACATTAGGATTAACAAAGTTAACCTAATTCACACGCCATCTGTCTGTTACAAAATATGCTGTCTGCAGGATCTTCTGGACAAAATATGCAACACTCAATAAAAGGTTTCCTAAACTATTAATCGAGATAAATCAGGAAACACATTTAATAAACAATAACAGCTCCTGCTGTCACACACGAATGTCATGACATCGATCATGACATTCACTACAAAACCTGTATTAGCTTCACACATATGCAACCTGCATAAAACAATATCAACCAGGTATGTTTTACCATAAATGCAGCCAACATGAAAACACCTTCAATATTTTTATTGATAATTTAAGTAATCCTCACTCTGTCAAACATATATAACAGATGAATAATATGGATACTGATGCTGAGTGTGTTCAGATAGGAAGTGAAATTGCCAAGAATAATGTTATGGTATATAACATTACCATTTTTTGCTTTATAATTTCTTACCATGTTCAGTTGATTTTACCATTTGTGCATTATATCATTTTTATGGTTATTGAATTATATATGTAGGAGGCTATTGAAGGTGGTGATTCAAACAAAGAGGAGTTGACTACTGCAGATTCTGGAAATACACCTATAAGCAAGACATTAGGGAAGCGGTTTGCTGATAATCCCAATTCAATTACTGTGAATGATATCAACGATGGTGCTTCATCGATTGTTAAATATCCTAAATGTTTAAAGCTTGAAAAAAATCTGATTGTGTGTCCTGCATGTTAAAGCATTGACGTTGTATCTTGCAGTTATTTTCTTTTTAATTTATCATATTATGTTTTGAACCTTATGTTAAATTCTATTTGGGAATTGTTGCTGAACAATGTTAATGCCAAATATGGCATTTGTTTTATTGTTTTGATTTGTTTTATGAGTATGTGCAATCTGTCTGGATAAACTTGTGTATTATCCTTTTTGTTACAAAAAATGATCAATCAATTGAGTTTGGTTTATTCCCTTTTATTAATATGTTTATTTAATATTGTATAAAGTGACTCGATATGTATGTCAATTCATTTATGATATTAAAATTTTTATAATTTAAATGTTATTCCATATTTATTTATGTTTCAAAATTTATTTAATTTTATTTTTGATATTGAAAGCTATTTTAATTTCATTATTTCAATAGTTACATTATAGACATTATTTATAACATACTAAAAAAAATCCGTGCATCGCACGGGTCAAAGTCTATTATATATAAACTACTCCCTCCGTTCCTTTTTAAGTGTCGTTTTAGAAGAATTTTTTTGTTTCTATTTAAGTGTCGTTTTATTATTTAATGTTGTAATTTTTCAATTATACCCTTATTTTCTCAATAACTCCACCTCACATTTTTCTATTAGTTATTGGAAAAAGAGAGTGTATGATTGAATTTATTTGAAAAGAGAAAAATAAATAAGGGTATAATAGAAAAAGTAACTCTAACAATCTACTATTTTGATTGAAGAGCTTTATGCTAAAATGACATTTAAAAATGAAGGGAGGGAGTACTACATTAGCAAGTTAGTTTTAAATTTGTATCAATTAAGGACAATTTGTAAATATTCTTTTTTTCAAATACACATTAGCAATGATGAGATTTTTTTTGTTTAAAAGTAGTTAAACTTACTTTTTATATAGATTTTACAAACGGTGGAGTCTGTTTTCCGTTTGTCTTTTATTTTTATAAACTCTAAATTATTTAATTATAAAATAGCAAGTAAATTTATGAAAAAAATTAATTACTATATTTAATAATGCATTAATCTCTCCAACTCAAAAGTATCATTAAAACTTAACAAGTTATCTATATATATAATTCGTTTAGATTTTATAATTTAGAATAGTTTTTTGAGGTGCTGAATTGGAGAGATTAGTTGTATATTAAATATAGTAATTAACTAGTTATAAAATAAATAATGTGTAATTGTAAAATCTATATAAAACGTAAGCTTTTCTACTCTTCAACAAAAAAATAAAATCTGATCATTACTAATGTGTATTTGAGAATAATATTTACACATTGTCTATAATTGATTTGATCATCAAATTTGAAAAATCTAAACAAATTCAAAATTAAGGTTGTTGTTCTTTATTGAGATAAGATTCAGATTATTATCAAACGTAATACTTTACATCATACACTCTTATTTTATGTCTGTATTATATTGAAAAGTAACATTGTTGTAATGCTATTTTGCAGTTGTTTTGAGAGGAAGAAATGGAGAAAAGTGGAATATTTTTTGTGGTGCTTATGTTGTTGCAGTGTTGGATAGCTATGGCAGAAGCTGAATATTTGAAATACAAAGATCCAAAACAACCATTGAATTCTCGAATTAAGGATCTTGTTGATAGAATGACTTTAGAGGAGAAAATCGGTCAAATGCTTCAAATTGAGCGCACGGTTGCTTCCGCTGATATGGTGAACAAGTATTACATTGGTAAGTTTTTGTTAGTAATATGATTATTCATTGTGAATCTGAATTGCGACGCCAAGGTTTATGATATTTTAAAAAAATTACCGCAGGGAGTCTTTTGAGTGCTGGTGGAAGTGTTCCTAAGATGAATGCAACTGCAACTGCAAATGATTGGGTCGATATGGTGAATGAGTTTCAGAAAGGTGCATTGTCGACTAGGCTTGGAATTCCAATAATATATGGGGTTGATGCTGTTCATGGTCATAACAATGTTTATAATGCTACTATTTTTCCTCACAATATTGGTATAGGAGCTACAAGGTAAATAAATAACCATTATACTTATATTTATTGTTGTTCTGTAATGGAACCAAAGTTATCAATAAATGATGAGTTAAAGCTTGATGTGGTATGATTATGAGCTTTTGATGTGATGGAAAAGTAGCTGACTTGCAATATTAGCACTTTAGTGTTATTTGGCCTTTGCCCTTTAGGTCTTGTGGGCTGCCCGGAACAATTATGTTTTTTTATGTTTCTTTGTATTGATGATTTAGTTTCTTTAAATCTGCAGGGATCCTCAACTAGTGAAGAAGATTGGTGATGCAACTGCTCTTGAAGCCAGAGCGACCGGAGTTTCATATCTCTTTGCTCCTAGCATCGCGGTAATTAAGATAATTAAAATTACATATATGTCAATCGCACATTACAAAAGATAGTCGTTTATTTAAATTCTGCTGTGTTGTAACATTGTAGTGTGATTATTACCATTATTTAACAATATTGTTCTATCTTATAAGGGTCGTCTTTGAGGTTGTGTACAATAGCTCCCCTAATTATTTCATCATATTTAACTTATGATTAACCAACACAGGGTATTAGAAAACTTAAGACGGTCTTGCTTATAAAATATATGTTTGTATAGGTGTGTAGAGATCCAAGATGGGGCAGATGTTATGAAAGTTATAGCGAAGATCATAAAATTGTTCAAGCTATGACCGAGATCATTCCAGGATTGCAAGGTGACATCCCTCCAAATTTGCACAAGGGTGTTCCATATGTTGCTGGAAACAAGAAAGTAGCCGCTTGTGCAAAACACTATGTTGGTGATGGTGGAACGACAAATGGAATCAATGAGAATAATACAATTACAACCAAACATGAATTGCTTAGCATTCACATGCCAGCTTACTATAACTCAATTATTAAGGGTGTCTCAACCATCATGGTTTCTTACTCAAGCTTGAATGGACAAAAAATGCATAGTAATTATAATTTAATCACAAGATTTCTCAAGAACACGCTTCGTTTTAGAGTAACATTTTACTTCATAAATCTCTTATTTCATATATCAAATGTTTGTGTTTATCAGTATTTGTATGCTTAAAAAACTATGTTTATATTTTGTAGGGTTTTGTCATATCTGATTTTTTTGGACTTGACAAGTTAACTTCACCTTTTCATGCTAACTACACATATTCAATTGAAGTCGGAATCAATGCCGGTATTGACATGGTAAACTATGTTTTTTTTTTCAATTTTGTTGAGTAGTATTTTTATAGTTTGGAATTAAACTTTTCTTTTTGAAAACTCGGTGTCCATCCCTAGGACTGACTAATCCCAGGGACACCAATTTTACCGTCCATTTGCTGAGGTCCCTTTTAAAGCAAGAGTAAAAGTTCTGTATGAATAGACCCAACATAGGAATTATCAAGAATCAAACTTGATATTCTAAAGCTTACAAACACTCACACTCTGTGCATATAAACCGATGATTTTATACAGAGAAAAATGGTCTTTATAATACTAAATATCGTAATGCTGCAGGTAATGACAGCAGCTGACTTCCCAGAATTCATAGATGGTTTATCTTTACTAGTAGAAAAAAATATTGTACCTATGAAAAGAATTGATGATGCAGTGAAGAGAATTTTGAGAGTCAAGTTTGTGATGGGCCTATTTGAAAATCCATTGGCTGATTACAGTCTTGTCGACCAACTTGGGAGTCAGGTTAGTCGATCAGCTTCAAGTTAAATATGTTTATAGTCCTTACAAAGTTATAAAACTATATATTTTCACCATAATTTGGCAGGAGCATAGAGAATTGGCTAGAGAAGCTGTAAGGAAATCGTTGGTACTATTAAAGAACGGTGAAAACGCTGATAAGCCGTTGCTTCCTCTTTCTAAAAAGGCTCCGAAAATACTTATTTCTGGAAGTCATGCTGATAATCTAGGCTATCAATGTGGGGGATGGACGATTACATGGCAAGGACTTAGCGGTAACAACATTACTAGTGGTACCACAATTTTGAGTGCGATAAAAAATACAGTCGACAAAGACACTGAGATAGTTTATCAGGAGAATCCATCTCCCGACTATGTAAAATCAAACAACTTTTCATATGCGATTGTTGTAGTTGGAGAGACACCATATGCAGAAACAAATGGCGATAGCCTAAACTTAACGATATCTGGTAATGGAGCAGAAACAATAAATAATGTATGCGGTGGAGTGAAATGTGTGGTTGTGTTAATCACTGGTAGACCTGTGGTTATGTTACCATATGTTGACATAATTGAAGGACTTGTTGCAGCATGGCTTCCTGGTAGTGAAGGTTATGGTGTTACTGATGTTTTGTTTGGTGATTATGGATTTAGTGGTAAGCTTCCGAGGACATGGTTTAAGAGTGTTGATCAGTTACCTATGAATGTTGGTGATTCTCATTATGATCCTTTGTTTCCATTTGGATTTGGTCTTACTACTCAAGGTCTTAAGACTACTTAGAACTTATTATACTTTGTTGGTGTTGTATGATATAAGTGTGTCTCTGTAAGCTATTTCTGTAATAAAATATCAAATAAAGTCAATAGTTTTTTTAAGTTATCCCAACACGCCCTAGCTAGTAAAATGGTACCTCAATAGAGAAAATGAATCAATCATGTAATATTCACGTGTTTTACATTGCAACCAAAACCAGTGTTAAGTTAAAAAGGTGTGCAGAATACCTAAGAAATAAACCGAAAATCCATAAGTTAAAAACTATCATGTTATTTACACTCAATTTAGATATTTACGTAATATTATCTACAGCATATTAATCCAACATCAAGTTTATCAATCACCCTATAGTTTAACTACACAAGTATTTGCACCAGATCCAATATTATACCTAAAAACATGAAAGACAATCCATCACTTGATTAAAAAACAAAAGTTGATAAACTTAAAAGCAACCAAACATATTAGTACATATTGGAAATTTTTCCTTAATTGCGATCCTCCCATACCGCCCCTCATTGAACCATTTGAGTTGTTTTCATTGCATCCTCCAATACTTTCATTATGTTGGGTGTGAGGAGATGGGTTTACTCCCCATATTTCCTGAAGATATGGCATAATCAATGCTTATTTATGAAGCACACAGATACTGACATCTGACACAACACTGACACTGACACATTGACACCGCTAATAATTTAAAATAAATAAATTAGATATAATTACAAATGTCAGTGTCATGTCGATGTCGGTGTCTAAGGTGTTTATAAATCTTGAGCAGTTCTTAAAAGTTGGTTTTATAAAATTGAATTAAAGCTAATCCAAATACTGAGTTCAACTGAATTATAATGTGTGAAACCATAATTTATTTAGTTTTAAAAACGAGAAAGATAGATAATAAATCTTAATTTTCGTACCAAAGCAAAAGTTCCAAAGCTAATATTCATTCTGGAGCAATAAATTTGCTTATTCCTCTAATACTGCACATTTCTTTTCACTACCTGAATTAATCTGTATAAAACTAGTGGGAAACCCGTGAGCACGCACGGGTTCTGGTGTGGGTTGGACCGAGTTTATCAGATACATATAGTATTAAGTAAACAAATCGAAAAGTTTTTTTATATCAAAGTGAAATATAGAAGTTTTAATATTTAAACAAAAATATTAAATTGATAAAAAAATTTAAAAATAGTGTTTATTTATAGAATATGGTATAATATTAATAACAAAAAATAATGTATTGAATATTATTTAGATTCTACTCACTAAACATGAATAAGAGTAATAGGCAATTGAAATTATGTTATAACAATTAAATAAAAAGTTTAAATATTATACAAACACTTCTTTAAACAAATTAAAAACAAATTTCATGAAAGTGGGATACCCGCGCGGATATGTCATCAGTTTGTCATGAGAATTCAAAGAAATAAAAAAAATTATTGGAAAAAAGAAAAAAAAACTGCAAGATAATTGTATAAGTTTTTTAAAACTTCTATTGTTAAGCAAACTATTAAGCACATAATTTGTAAAAAAACAATTGTGAAAAATAGAAAAAAAATGTTTTTTTAGGATTGATAGAGTTGCAATAATAAAAGGATTTATAAAGTTTAATAAATGAGACAAATAAATATCTACGATGAAAATTATTTGAAAATATGTAGAAACATAATTTTACTTAGGGTTAAATATGTTTTTAGTCCCTATAAAATTACCCAAAATGACTTTTAGTCCCTATAAAAAAAATATTGATTTTTAGTCCCTATAAAGTTACTTTTGCACTCAGTTTTAGTCCCTGTAGAGGGACCAAAAGTGAGTGCAAAAGTAATTTTATAGGGACTAAAAGTCAATATATTTTTTATAGGGACTAAAAGCAAAAATTGAGATATTTATAGGGACCAAAAACATATTTAACCCTTTTACTTAAAAGTCCAAAACGAGAATGATGTAAAAGAATTAAGTTTAATGTTGTATTTATTAAAATTTGTGCAATGGTTTTAAAGCGAAACTTATGGCTCTTTGGCCATCTATAGGAAAATGGGGTGTCACTTGTCTGGGAAAAGGGTTCCTTGAATTCTCTTTTTATTTGCTGGAGGATGTTCAACGGGTTCGATCGGTGAGCGCTTGGAGCTTGCACCATGGTGTACTCAAATTATTCCCATGGACGAAGGACTTCACTCCGACAACTTTGAAACAGACGTCTGCGCAAGTTTGGATTAGGATACATGGGCTTTCCCAAGAATACTGGAGATCTCGAATCATCTTTGCCATTGCAAGTAGCATTGGAACACCTATTTGCATTGACTCAGCCTCTAACAAATCTTCTTTCGAAAGACCTTTCGGACACTTTGTCCTCGTGCTTGTGGATCTGGACATGATGAAGGAACTGATTTACAAAATTTTGGTTAAAAGAATTGGATTCGCTTTCTTTGTGGATGTAGAGTATGAGAAACTTCCTGATTACTGCAACTTCTGCTCCTGCATTGGTCACTCTGTTGACAATTGCAAAAGAAAAGCTTCGACTAATGAGCATGGAAAGGAACCGGAGAAAAGAGCACACATTGGCAAACAAGTTTACATGCCTAAAAAACCACTACTGTTGAGAAGCCTGGTGGTGGTGAAACTTTGGCTGCATTGCACGTTGAGATCCAAACTGCAAATGTGATTGTGGGTGAAACCTCAAATTCCCATTGAGACACCCAAGGGGCCTTAACTTCTGATGATGTACCCATGGATAATAACAACAGTAACAATTCCAATGAAGAAAATAGTAAATCGGATAGTGAGTATGTGGATGCTACTCAACTGGTGGAGTTTGTATCGAAGACTCAAATAGATCCGGCACACAGGGCACAAGTTACTGATTTTCTAAGTGAATCATGGGAAAATATGGCTGAAAGGGAGAAAAAAGATGACAATGGAGTTGACATCTTTCCAGACAAAGATTTCCAGTTAGTTTTCAAAAAAAAAAGGAGGAATAAAAAAGCTCTAACTTTAAGTAATACTAGGCGAAGGTCTAGTCCCAACAAGCTTTCCTTATGAATTGCCTCTTTTGGAATATAAGAGGTATAGCTAATAAAGCCTCTAGGCTAGCACTCAAGAAGATGATTCTAGATAATAAGCCTGACTTTGTTTTTCTGGCTGAACCGTGGATGAAGTTTGAACCTCATAGATGGCTATACAGGTTAGACTTCAAAATCTTTGCGGTTAATAATAGGGACAACTTATTGCCTAATATCTGGTGCTTCTGCAAATCTAATCTTGTGCCTACTATTGTTTGCATTGATGATCAGCACATAGACTTCACCATTTAATTCCAAAACACTACATTAGGTTTCTCAGTAATCTATGCTTCCATTAGCTATATTCTCAGAAGAGCTCTTTGGAATTATTTAAATAACCTCCCTAATAATATCCCTTGGACTTATGTGGGGGATTTTAATTCTATTGTATGTGCCTCTGAATACAAAGGCAACTACCAACCTGCTAGAATCCCTATGGAGGATTTCTTCAATTGGTCTAACTTAAATATCCTGATTCACATTCCCACTCTTGGTAACTCCCTCACTTGGTGCAATGGGAGAAGAGGTAGGCATAGAACTGAAAAAGACTAGATAGAGCTATTTGCAATCTTGCAATGATAGATTCTTACAAATATGTTACTTGCCCCACTCTTACTAAGGCTAAATCTGATCACTACCCCATCATGGTGTCCATAATGCTAGGAGACACTGTTTTTAAAAGCCAATTTAAATTCCTAAAAGTCTGGTCCTTTCATGAGGACCGTGAAAGGCTTATCAAGGATGTTTGGAAAGAAAAAGTTCATGGATTCCCCATGTTCATTTTTGTTACTAAACTTAGATCTCTTAAAGTTAGGCTTAAGGATTGGGAACAAAACCACTTTTGGGAATGTTCAGAATATTGTTAGCATGGCTGAGAGGAATCTGAAACAGATTCAATCAGACATACAAAACCTTGGTTACTCTAACCTTTTGCAGGAAAAGGAAACTAAAGCTTAGCTGGATTAGGAGAAGGCTCTCAACTTGGAAGAGAAGTTTTGGAGGGAGAAATCTCGAATAAACTGGAACTTGCAAGGTGATAGAAACACAAACTTTTTCCACACTTATGCTAAGATTAAAAGGAAAACCAATATGATCACCTCTCTCTTTATTAATGATAATCTTGAAATTGACAATGTTATTATTGAAAATAACATAAAAGACCATTTTAAAAATCTTTTTAATACCGATTTTGTGGAAAGTGATACTAACTTGATTAATAGAGTTATCCCTAGGCTGGTTGATGAGCAAATGAATGATAGGATTTTGAGTATGCCTAGCCTTGAAGAGATACACAATGTTGTGCTTAATCTTAACATTGACTCAGCGTCTGGTCCCGATGGATTTGGAGCATTCTTTTTTGTCAGGTTATGGGACATAATCAAAACCGATGTTATCAATGTTGTCAACCAGTTTTTATCAACTGGGTGGATCCTACCCAACTTTAATGCTAACAATCTGATAATGCTGCCCAAGGCTAAAGAGGCTAGTAACATTGGCCACTATAGACCAATTGCTATAGCTAACTTTAAGTATAAATTAATTTCCAAAATTCTTGCTGACAGGATATCTGTTATTCTCCCTATCTTAGTCTCCCCTGAGCAAAAAGGCTTCATAGCTGGAAGAAACATCAAGGATGGTATATGCCTTGCTTCTAAAGCCATTAACCTCCTTGGTAATAAAAGCTACAGTGGGAATGTTGCCCTCAAAATTGACATCACTAAAGCTTTTGATTCTTTGAATTGGAACTTTCTTATTAAAACTCTGAATGCTTTTGGCTTTAATTCTAAATTTTGCTCATGGATCCAATCTATTCTTAGCTTGCAAGACTGTCCATTGGCTTAAATGGTAAGCAGGTAGGATTCTTCACTTGTTCTAATGGTGTGAGACAAGGGGATCCCCTATCTCCTCTTCTCTTTTACTTAGTTGAGGATGTCCTTAGCAGAGGCATTTCTGAGCTAGTACACATGGACAAAATAAATCTCATTCAGGCTAATAGGAACTGCAGGGTCCCTTCCCATACATTCTTTGCTGATGACATTATGATTTTTTGTAGGGGAGATGTTAAATCTATAATTGCCATATCCAACCTCTTGAAGGAATATGCTTCTTGTTCTGGCCAGATTTATAACATTAATAAATCAATCATTTATGTAGGAGGAATGTCCCAAGATAGGCATAACAGGCTGGCTACTATCATCGGCTTCTCTATTTCCTATCCTCCATTTATCTACCTTGGTGTGCCTATTTTCATAGGCAAGCCTAAAGCTAAACATTTCTCCTTTCTTGCAGATAATATTAAGATCAAGCTTGCTTATTGGAAGGCGACAATGCTGTCAATGGCTGGAAGACTCATGTTGGTGAAGTCTGTAATACAAAGTATGATGGTGCACTGTATGACTATTTACAACCTGCCACCCAGTCTCATTAACAATATTGAGCGTTGGATGCATAACTTTATCTGGAGCGGAAATGTGGACAAAAAATAGCTTGTTACCGTGGCCTGGAAGAAGTGCTGCTCGAAGACAATTGAAGGTGGGCTAGGCATTATATCTCTGAAGAATTTCAACACCGCTACCAACATCTACCTCTGTTAGAAATTCCTGAATCAAAACCAATCTTGGTGTAAGCTACTAACTGCAAGAGTGAAAAAGAAGGGCAAGTTAATCAACTATTCCATCAAATCCTCTTTATGGAAGGGCTTCAAAAAAGCTTATGATATGGTGATGGATAACTATACTTGGATCATTGGCAATGGTAAAACAATTAACTTTTGGAGGGACAATTGGGCTGGTGAGATCCTTACTGCAAAATTCAAAATTCCAGAGAAGTTCCACTCTAACCTAAACAAATGCATTGCTGAGGTTTGGCAGAATCATACCTGGTCCCTTCATGCTAACATAAATCAAGCCCTCCCAGGGTTGCTTCCTTTCATCTCCAATTTCTATGTCTCTGAGTTACCTGTTGAGGATTTTCTTGCTTGGAAAAAGATTGAAGGAGGGATCCTTACCACAAAACACACTTACTCTTTGATCTGAAATCCTTCTGGATTGTGTAACTAGGATCTCTTTCCTTGGGACAAGGATACTGCTCCAGCTCATTCAATCACAGCCTGGAAAATCATTCACAATCGCATTTCCACTGATGATAACTTATCGTTGCATGGCTTAGCCTTCCCTTCTTGCTGCTTCCTATGTCATAAGGCGACTGAAGCTTCTGATCACCTATTCTTTGATTGCAATTATGCCTCAAACATTTGGACCTGGCTTTGTGGGAAGTTCCATCTGAATTCTTCTATTAAAAAGATGGCAGACTATTATTCGATCCTGCGAATGCCTTGGAACCCCCAAGCCCTTGCAGTCATCAAAGAAAGCCTTGTTTTCACTCTGTACCAAATATGGCAGGCTCGTAACAAATTCAGATTCGAAAAACAAGTCACCCATTGGAAAACTTGTATCTCCAGCATTGTAGTCAAGGAAAAAATGGTTGGTACTTTAACTAAAGGCAAGGCAAGTAATTCTATACAGTGCTTCAATTTACTTAAAGCTTTTGATATTGTCATCATCCCAAGTAAGCAATTGAGCACCATTAATGTTCTTTGGAGTCCCCCTGCTCGAGGTTGGGTGAAGTGCAACACGTACGGCGTTGCTTCAGGCCATCCTCTCTTGGCTTCTTCTGGAGGAATCTTTAGGGATGAAAAAGCCAACCACTTACTTAGTTTTGCAGCTTTTATTGGTTCGGGGTCGCAAGTGGTGGCGGAGTTTAGCGCGATTATTATTGCTATTGAGAAAGCCATTCAAGAAGATTTGTCTAGACTTTGAATTGAAACAGACTGTATGCTAGTGGTGAAGGCTTTCGCAAATGTTCACTTAGTGCCTTGGATTCTCAAGTCTCGTTAGTTTACGTGTTGGGCGTATACTCTAAAAATTGATTTCTTGATTTCTCATATTTTTAGAGAGGCCAATTTTTGTGCGGATATCCTGGCTAATATCGATTTTGCTAGCAAAAGCTTCTCTTGGTTTAATTATGTTTACAATGATATTTACTCCGATTACTTGCTAGACAAGTCGGGTACCCCTATGACTAGGATTTGCCCCTAAGAGGTCTTGGTTTGGTCCCCCTATTGTGTCTTTTGTAATCTTTCTCTTTTCTTTTAATATATTTTTGGTTTATTAAAAAAAATGTTACTTAACAAAAACTGTTATGTTTATATAATATATATTGAAATATTGAAAAAGTATATTATTTTATGTATAATATGTAAGTTTTTATAATATATATTTTTTCCGTTTATTTAATTTTTTTTTTTGAGAAACAACATTTTTTTAATAATTATCAATTTTAAAGTATAATGCAACAATAATTATTTTATAAATATCACTATTAATTATTTATAGGAGAGAATGAAATAAATTTAATTAAATTATAAATAATGAATGATATTAAAAAAATAATTCATGTCATTGTAATAAAGAATCTATGGATAATTTTGTTTCTCTTAAAAGTTTTTTTTTTTTATATTTATTTTGTATTTTCATTCAATGTTCAATTATTTTAAAATTAATTTTTCTGATTTTTTTATTTAAACTTATTAATTGATTGCTACATTATGACCTAATATAAGTTATAGTAAAAATATATATTTATAGTATCTATGATGTGAGAACTACTAATAATAATATATTCTTAGTTTATTGGCGAGAAAGAAAGAATTAGGCACACTTGTAAAATTGAGTAGAAAGTGACATAAATAAAAAATAATAAAACTGAATACAAATTTCTAAAATAATAGGCAACCTATATAAACTTATAAATGGAATAATATAAGAACCACAATTTTTCCTATTAACTTCTAGTTTCTGTTACCATTGACCAATTAACTTCAGAGGGAAAATAACAGAGAATTCTCAAGCAAAATCAATAATATAAATAACATCAATGGTTCTTGCACAACTACTGCAGAAGAGGCATACTGACTTGATAGAAAAATATTTAAAACGCCACAATTGGTTCAAGTCGTATAAAGAAAGTCAGTTGTAGACTCTTCGGTAAAACTCAATACGAGTAATTATGTGAGAGACATATAGCACTCTGCATTCCGCTAGTGATCCCAATATCACTACTACAGAGATCACACAAATAACCTGCAACAAAAAATGTAGTTAATAATAATAAGGGTTAATACTACTTTACCCCCTGCCATATAAGCGAGATTCGGTTTACCCCCTTTAAAAAAAAACTTATTAGACAAACCTTGCAAAATAAAGATTCCATCAAATTTGACCCTGATCAGTTTTTTTGGCCAAGATTCTTAGAATCTTGCCTACGTGGCATTTTTGGTAGTGCTGACTGTACAGCACATTGCTTATGTGGCACAGTCAGCACTGCCACGTGGAATTTATTTTTTTTTAAATTTTTTTTTAATTTTTTTTTTGAAAAATTTTTTTATTAATTTTTTTTTAATAAAAATTTAATATTTTTTTAAATTTTTTTTATTAATTTTGATGATTTATTTAAAAATTTTTTTTTTAAAAAAAAATTAATATTTTTTTTACGTTTTTATTTTATATAAATTATAAAAAAGTTGAAAAAGAATTATAAAAAATTGGAAAAATTAAAAAAAAATTACGTTTTTACGTTTTTATTAATTTTTTTCCAAAATTGTTTTACTGTTTTTTTTTAATTATTTTTAAAATTTATTTTTATTATATATAAATTCGCAGGTATTTTCAAATCCGTAGGTAAATCCACAGGTATTGTCAAATTCGCAAGTAAATCCGCATGTATTTTTAAAGGTAAATCCACAGGTAATTTTAAATTCGTAGTTAAATCCGCAGGTATTGTCAAATCCGTAGGTAAATCCGCATGTATTTTTAAATCCGCAGGTATTGTCAAATTTGTAGGTAAATCCGCAGGTATTGTCAAATTCGCAGGTAAATTCGCAGGTATTGTCAAATTCGTAGGTAAATCTGCAGGTAAATTCGCAGGTATTTTTAAAGGTAAATCCCCAGGTATTGTCAAATTCGTAGGTAAATCCACAGGTATTGTCAAATCCGTTGGTGAATCCGCAGGTATTTTTAAAGGCGTACGTAAATCCGCAGGTACTGTCAAATATTTTTTAAAAACGTAAAAAAATATTAAATTTTTGTAAAAAAAATATTATTTTTTCTTTAAAAAAAAATTAATTTTTTTTTAAAAAAGAAAAATAATAATAAAAAAATTCCACGTGGCAGTGCTGACTGTGCCACATTGCTTATGTGTTGTACAGTCAGCACTACCAAAAATGCCACGTAGGCAAGATTCTAAGAATCTTGGTCAAAAAAACTGATCAGGGTCAATATTGATGGAATCTTTATTTTGCAAGGTTTGTCCAATAAGTTTTTTTTTAAGAGGGGGGTAAACCGAATCTCGCTTATATGGCAGGGGGGTAAAGTAGTATTAACCCTAATAATAATGATAATAATAAAAACAAGAAAGGTTTATTTTCTTAGACAAAAATTAGCAACATAAAAAGACTATGCACACAGAAAATTACATAGAATTTTGGAATGTTGGACTCTTCTTGATATGATGAGACATTTTAGTTGTTGAAAAAACAAAAACATATGGAGGACATTTCATTTATTGAAACCAATTTGATGTAGCTGTCGTACACATAATCACTTCAGCTCATTGATGTAGTTGTCAAACACGGGATCGCTTAACCTCTTTGATCTGTAGTCTACTGATACTGCATAATCAGTTTCAAATAATTGATCAGTACTGGTGTCTAGTGATAAAGTACTGGTGTATAGTGATAATTGATCAACACCTCCGCCGGGTACAACTGTATCTGATTCAGTACACGTTAGTATACCTCCATCAACAACAACTTTAACTGCTGAATCGAGATCAACCTGGAAGACCGAAAAGGTGAAACTAAAGACCATGAACATTTGTTTTTGTTATACTAAAAGCATTGGTTATGATAATATTCATAGTGTAAACTAAACTTGTAAACATGTTCGTGTTTGCTTTAGTTCCAATCACTGCAAAACAAACATTTATACGACACTAACACCCTCAGACAAATCGGCTTTGTAACGCCCCGAATTTAATTAATTATTTAATTAAATCAATTAAGGATTTATTTGTTGGAATTAGTCGTAGTTGAGAAATTATCGGTATTATTCTAAGAAGCGCAATTGGTTAGTCAGATTATTTAGTCGGTTTAGTCGGAGAATTTATATTATAAATAATAGTGGGTTAAATAGACTATTATTATTTACCGGAGTTTAGTTGTTGGGTGTGAAATAGCAAAGTTGGGGGTATGAAAACATAAGCCCATTAAACCATTATAATTTTATTATTGGTTCTATTATAATAAAAAAAGGAAAGGGAAACAATTAGGTCACGTAGCATTTTTCTAGTAATAGAAAACATGGGTTAGAGGCACAAGGTTGAAAGAATAATCGCGACTTTACGTGTCTATAAATCTGATAACTGCAAGTGCACAGTCGTGTCGTGTAGTTTTAAAAGATATCGAATCCACAGGGACTATGAATCGATCTACCGTTATCTAAGGTTACTATGTAAAGCTAGGAGTACTAAAATTTCGTTTGTTCCTAAGGGAAAGTGATTGTGAGAGAATAAAGAATAATAATAAGAGACAGGTATCAGTATGTATTTCGTTTAACTACAGGAAATCCGAAGGTCCATTGGCTTTTGCATAATCAAATTAAAAATCTTTACTAATTCAATTGATTAAAAATCCTCGTCTCAAACTTTCGCTCTGTTGAGTCAGACTACTATCCTAATCCTAATGTACGCTTTCGCCATCCCATTAGATTTTAGAAGAGCTTTTTGGAAACAATGTAATTAATAAAATGCCTATTTTATGAGGTTGTTATCTATTTAAATCTCCTAATCTCAAACTTTCGCTCTGTTGACTCGGAGCAAGCTAATATCCCTAACGTACGCTTTCGCCATCCCGCTCGAGTGTAAAAACAATTTTTGGAAATAAATAAGTCCCAATTAGTTTTAATACGCTTTCGCCATCCTTAAAACTAATGTCCTATGTCTACTATCCAGTTAAAGACCTCAAACTTTCGCTCTATTGGTTTTAACCTTTGACCGTCTTAAGCCCTCAAACTTTCGCTCTATTGGTTTTAAGACTTACTAATTAAACTAGACATATAAACCAAAAATAAGTGATAATTAATAAAACATAATTTAAGCCAATTTATTTCGGATCCCTACGGTTAACTTACTTTACATACCGACACCTTTAGTAATTTAGCCAGACATATTAATATGGTTAAACATGCATAAATAAATTTGGTTCATATTAATAGGCATATTAATTGGCATATAATATATCATGCAATAATAATATAAATAAAGGCGGTAAATAATAAACCTGAATTAAAATAAATCTGAATTAAATTGAATCTTGAAGTACTCGAACTTCCACCACAGCTTGGCTGGATCGTTCTTCGGAATTTAAATGGCAGAAAATAAAAACAAGGAATTAAAACGATAAATCTAACGTAAGGCTAGATCTACGAAAAGTTCACAACAATTTCCAGTGTAGAAATCGTTGTGAGAAAATAAACGGTTGAATGAAAACAGAATAATGAAAAGCGGTTCGCGGTACAATTTCGGCAGCACTTCGTTGGCAGGAAATCGGACAGATTGAAGTGAGATAGCAGGTCCTATTTATAGGAGGGGATTTGCAGTTGGAATCCGTGAATTGAGGGACCTTTTTCTGACTGGGACTTGGAGACGTGCGTCTCCGATTCTTCAATGAGGCAGCTGACTGACTTGAGACGTGCGTCTCAAGTGGAGATTCTTTAGGGAGGTGGAGACGTGCGTCTCCCCTTTGCTGAGGTGGCAGAGACGTGCGTCTCTGCTTACTAGTGTGGCCTGGGTTGCTTTCCTTCGTGGGCTGGATTGCTATTTTGGGCCTTTTGGGTCCTAATTGCACTCCCTTTTTACTTCAGCACCCAATTTACGTCTTTTAAGCATAAATATTGGTCATTTAAGCTCGATTTTCTTTCCTTTTCGCAAATAGACGTAATTGAAGTGTAAAACCTGAAACAAAACAAATACACGCGTAATATCATAATAAATTAACATAATAAACGGAAAATGCTATAAATATCTATGGATTTTAGGCTAAATATACGATATAAAATCGTGTTATCAAATTCCCCCAGACTTGAACCTTTGCTTGTCCTCAAGAAAAATAATAAGATAAAGATAAATAAAATACACTTCCTCCACGTCGCTCGGTCATACTCAGCTACATAGTGTTCTTATTTGAAAATAATGATAATGATCCTAGCAATAGGCTTATAGTAGCGACACTAGACAGCTCCCAGTATGCATACCAATCCGAATCATGCCATTATAGCTCGACCTTTTGACTCGTCATCATGTTTCACCCTTTTCATTCGTGTGCAATCACATTAAGCCCATTATCTCGACACGCACATAGCAGAGTGGTCGGTTAGTGACTATGATCCTTCTCATGGAGTTCTGGCACAATAAGTGGTATACTCCTTAGCGCTCATTTGAGGATTGCGGGGAATAGGACAATAGTCCTTCCTACCAAGTTCAGTACCAGATGACTTCTGAACCAATCAACAATGAGTTTTTAAATTCTTTGTATTTGAGAATTGCGACCGTTAGGTTAAATGATCTTGTGAGGACCACCTTACTTAGTAGGCACATTTCTTATTATGGTTAAGCACATAATTTTAGTATGAGGATCATACACTTATATTCATCGACTCTCTGCGTAGTTGGTGTCTAAGACGGTGCCGACTGCTAGAATAAACTACTAAAGGTTACTTCAAAAATTAAAGTCGGTGGTTTTGGTATAAAGGGTATTCAAATCGGTTACGCATACTCGGGGGTTTTAAAGTGTAGGGACTATAAGGATATTAACTTGAATCAATTTTAGTGCGTTGAGTGTTTGAGTAGCTTTGTATTTCTCGAACGTGTGGGGTTTGCGTTTATCGTTTAGGAGCAAAATATTTGTTATGGCTCAAGAAAGTGGAAGAAATTGAAATAACTACGGAATTATACATATAAGACTTAAATTCCATAAATATTCTTTTATTGAATTAGAAAAACATTACAAGGAAGGGAAATAACTAAAGGAAAAAATAAAACGGAAATAGAAATAATATGACTCCCCCAGACTGAAATGATGCAATGTCCTCAGTGCATAAGAACTACTCCTCATTGTTGCGGTTGCGAGAACTGCTCGCGCCTCTTGTACGAACACGGCGACGTCTATCAGGAGAGTCATTCACACGAATGTCAAGATCATGCAAATATGTAGCAATTTCAGCGTATTGACTTTCGTTCCTAATAGCATAGTCACGGTGCTCCTGTTGCATCTCTCGGATGAGCCTAATTTTTTCAGTTTGGTTTGTCTGCATAGCTTGAACGAGTTGATCTTGGCGTTGAATAGCAGCATACATGGCTTCAAGAGTGATAGGCGGAGGGTTGTTTGGAGGAGGTTGGTTGACATCAGCTTGCCCTTGGTTGAGTTCTTCTTCATTGGCATCCATAGGTTCATTTAGATGTTCTTGTTGGTCATCTTGAGGGTTGTCTTCAATAAGCCTCCAACGTTGAACATAACGGATGTTGATTCTCTCAGGACATGGAAGGATGACATAAGGAATAGGAACTTTGTTGACGACCAAAGTGTATCGGCCATCATGGCGGGGGGAAACCAAGTGGGAGTCACGGCAGTAGGTGAGATCGAGTGACTGAGCAGGTTTCATGAGATGTGAGAGTGAGAGGAGCTCGTCACCAAGACCTAAAGCACAGGCCAAGGTAGTAATAATGCCGCCAAGCAAGAATGGGTTCGTAGCGGGGGCGTTGACTAAGCCTTGGATGTGTTGGAACATAAACGGTGCGGCATTGAAACGGATATTGTTAAGCGCACAGTAAAGGAAAAATAATTCATTTTGGTTTACCTTGTGGTTGTTAGATCTCGCAAAAATAATATGCCCCAAAACACGTTGAAAATAACGTATAGCGGGGTTTTGAATGTGAGAAGCATGGAGAGCTCTCCAACCGGTAGGGTTTTCTCTAGTGAGATGGAACCAAAATTCAAAAGCGAGATCCTCCCAGGATCGACCATTGAGTTCTTGAAAGATTGAGCGGTGAGCAATTGGTGCATGATTGAAATGCAAATATGAAGCTACGACATCTTGATCTAGAGCATATTCACGGTTGAACATCCGAAATTGGATGCTACCGGTTGAGAGTGGTTGATTAGAGGGAGTGTCGTAGTTGAAGGAACTCAAAAATTCTAAGACGAGCGGCTCATAAGTAGGTACGGGTTCGGTACAAAGATGGTGGAGGCTAGATTTAGTGAGCAAACGGGTGACACCATCAATGAGACCCAAAGTTTCTAGACACTCGGTGTTCACAAATTTTGTGGGAACAACCGAACGTTCGTAGAAGGCGACATATTTAGTTCGTTGAGCATCATTGTCATCATCTCGGAAGATAATGTTTGAAAGGTCGGGAGGTGGTCTCTCGGGACGCTCACGACGGATTAATGAACGTGGAGGCATGGTGAGTGTGGAAATGAAAAATAGAGATGAAGTGTAGGAGAAATAGAGAATGGTATGAAAGTTGTGAAGAAGAAGAGTGGTGGTGGTGTGGTTTTATAATAGAGGTTTGAAAATGGGGTGGTTAATGGAGAATTAAAATGGATTAATGGTGGTGTTTGAAGTTTGAATAGAATAGAAAAGTGGGAAATGAATGGAGTTTAAGAGGTGAATGATGGAGGATGAATGAGGTTAATGGAGTTTAAATGGAATAAATAGGGGAAGAATGAAGAAGATTGAAAGATGAATTTTGAAATTCAAATTCAAAATTCAAGAGGGAAAGAGAGTGGTCTGCGTGGTCAAACAGACTGCTGGCCTTGGGAGACGTGCGTCTCAGGCAGCCAGTCTGCTGGGGCAGAGCATGGAGACGTGCGTCTCCTGTTCCTTTGGTTCGTGTCAGCTGGCCCCACACAGATGGAGACGTGCGTCTCCTGTTGTAGGCAGGTGGGTTACGCATGCAAGTGACCAGACAGTACTGACAGATACCATTAATATTGTCCATCAGTTCATAACAGTGTCGGATTTTAATACTATTAACAGCAAAAAATTATAGGGAAGTATATATATAGCAGTCAATAGCAGTGTAACACAGTAACAGTAATCAAAAGAAATTTGCATTGAATATTAAACCAGTACTGAGTGTTAACATAAGCAGAATGTAAAAGTGCAGAAAGATGAAAATCTAAACTAGGAAAAGAAATTGCTAAAACTAGAAATAAAATCTAATAGTCTAATACGGTAACATCTAGCCACGTCTATTGTTGTTCTGATTAGACTGAATGTATTTGAAAACTTCGTCGAACTGAGCATTTACGGTGTCGATAAAATCAAAGAAATGCATTTGCAAAGTGTGTAGCTCGTTGCGCACATGTTGTACATCTTGTTGTAGCGCAGTGATGGCTTGCTCGTGCGTATTCAGATTAGGCATTCTTTGATTCACCGATGCGGTGGATGTAGCGGGTTGTTGTTGCTCGACCTCGACATCAGTCATATCAACAGTGTAGTCATCAACAGAATTTTCAGAACGAGTTTCAGGCTCATACTCAGATATAGGTTCATCAATAGGAAGAGGTTCGTAATCAGGAATGGGTTCATCAACAGGAAGAGGTTCATAATAACCAGGAGGTGTTTCAGGTTCAGATTCAGATGCAGGCATTTCCTCATCAAAATGTTCATAAGCTTGAGGAGTTCCAGGTGATGGCTCTCTCTCAGGAATCTGACCATAGTAAAGCCAGTTGGTAGGGTTGTGCACACTCGTCCTAGGATTCGGTAAGGTGAACTGATACCAAACTTTGTTGTCAATGAGCAATTCAAAACGATCAGGTCCAAGGTTACCGATGATACCTCGATTAAAGCAGAAATTGATGTCCATAGAGGTATGGGTACCAAAAGGTGTCAAGCTAAGCAAAGGCACTCTCATTCCTATGGCATTAGCAATCATAGTGACGAATCCGCCGATCCTAATGGGTGAAACTTCGTCTTGCATGATGCGTTCGAAGTTTGTTAGCATGAATGCGATGGCATTGACCGGGCGATTCTGAGATGTACAAAACATAATGAACAGCTCTTCTCTAGTAACTTCAGTGACATTATCAGGCTTGCCAAAAATATAGTGAGCGAGGATCTTGTGAAAGTAGCGGAAAGCAGGATTGTGGATGTTCTCAGATTGAAATTCATTCTCTTCAGGGTTGTCGTTTCCAGTGATCTTGCCCCAGTATTTTTCCAACTCCCAGTATGGAAGATTTTCTTCAGCTACTTGGGCGTATGCATCAGGTCCATGAGGTAGTTCTAACATTTCAGCAAAGTCTCGGATGCAGAAATTAAACTCCATACCAAAGAGTCTAAAAAGAATAACTCCTTTTTTCAGCCCTTGTCCACAGTTTGGAAGATAGGTCAGGGAGCTCAAGAATTCCAGGGTGAGCTTCCGATAAGTGCTAAACTTGCGGAACAAGTGAGAACCAGTCCAACCGATTTGGTTAAGCAGGTGTAGGATGCTTTCTTCGATACCAAGCTTCACCATAGTTGGTTGGTGAGGATAGCAAGTCAATTCCATGTGTCTTTCAGCCAGCTTGTTAAATCTTGCTTCTTGTCCTCTACCACGGAACACAACTTCCATATTGTCAACTTCTTGCATCGTAGTTAGTAGTTAAATGAAAAACCTAGAAGTTGAAAATATTGAGATTAAGTTAGAACTAGGCTAGTGTTAATTTTAAAAATAAAATTAAATAAAACAAGTTATAATAATAATTATAATTATAAAAAGGAAGTATTTTCTCGAATGAAGAAAGCGGCTATAATTATAATAGTTATTATAAGATGTATGAAAAATAATAAGAAAATTAAAATCTAGAATGATTAAAAATAGAATAGTTAAATGAAAATTAAAAATTAAAATTTTAAAATTAAAATAAAATAAAAATAAAAAGAATAAATAAATGTGGGTTGTCTCCCACCAAGCGCTTTGTTTAATGTCGTAAGCTCGACGATTTTAAAATAGAAAACTATTTTTTCGAAAGAGCGGGCAGTTCGTCAAGTTTAAAAATTTCGATGTTTTCATCGTATTCGAGATGATGGTAATACTTAAGACGTTGCCCATTTACGACAAAAGGTTTGACGGTTTCTCCTTTGATTTCTATCGCTCCACTCGGAAATATGTTAGTTATTTCGAAAGGGCCAGACCATGTAGATCGTAACTTGCCAGGAAATAATTTTAGTCTAGAATTAAATAAAAGCACTTTATCGCCTATGCTAAAATTTTTCCTAGATATACGCTTGTCGTGCCATTTTTTCGTTCGCTCTTTATAGATTTTGGCGTTTTCGTAAGCGTCTTGTCTAAGTTCTTCTAATTCGTTTATGTCTAGAAGTCGTTTCTCGCCAGCGGCAGTGTAGTTTAGGTTTAAGTTATTAATAGCCCAGTAGGCTTTATGTTCTAACTCTACCGGTAGGTGGCATGATTTTCCATAAACGAGTTTGAATGGGGTAGTTCCTATTGGAGTTTTGAAAGCTGTCCTATAAGCCCATAAAGCTTCGTTTAGCTTGGTTGACCAATCTTTCCTCGATATAGCAACAGTTTTCTCCAATATTTGTTTTATTTCGCGGTTAGATACTTCTACTTGACCGCTTGTTTGTGGATGGTATGGTGTGGCTATTCGATGATTTACTCCATATTTTCGAAGGAGTTTCTCAAGTATTCTTGAAATGAAATGGGAACCACCATCACTAATTACCAATCTTGGTACACCGAACCTAGGAAAGATGACGTTTTTAAAGAGTTTAGTGACGACTCGTGTATCGTTTGTAGGAGAGGCGATAGCTTCTATCCATTTTGAAACATAGTCGACGGCTACGAGTATATATTGATTTCCAAACGACGATGGAAATGGACCCATAAAGTCTATCCCCCAGACGTCAAATATTTCTACTTCCAGAATGCCTTTTTGAGGCATTTCATCACGTCTCGAAATATTTCCGGTTCGTTGGCATCTATCACAGTTTATTACAGCAAAGTAAACGTCTTTCCACAGGTTAGGCCAGAAAAGTCCAGATTGAAGGATTTTGGCGCAGGTTCTAGATGTGCTATGGTGTCCTCCACACGGTGCAGAATGGCAGTGTGTGATTATGCTTCCTATTTCTTCTTCGGGTACACAACGTCTAAAGATTCCATCGGGGCCTCTTTTGAACAAGAGTGGGTCGTCCCAATAGTAATGTTTTAGGTCATGGAAGAATTTCTTCTTCTGTTGATAACTTAAATCAGGAGGCAGCACACCAGCAGCTAGGTAGTTTACGAAATCTGCATACCAAGGTGTGTTAGATCGGGCTACAGCTATTTCAGCTAATATGTTGGTTTCGGTGTTTGGATGGTATGGTTCAAATTCATTTGCTTCAAATTGAGCGATGAGTCTTTCATAAGGGAAATCGTTGTCAATTGGTACTTCTTCGGGTTTTAGATTTTCCAATCGAGAGAGATGATCTGCTACGACGTTTTCAGTGCCCTTTTTATCTTTAATTTCCAGGTCGAACTCTTGTAGTAACAAGATCCATCTCAAAAGTCTTGGTTTGGCGTCCTTTTTGGTTAGGAGGTACCTAATGGCGGCGTGATCAGTGTATATGATTATTTTGGCTCCTACCAGGTAAGAACGGAACTTGTCTAATGCGAATACGACAGCTAATAATTCTTTTTCTGTCGTGGCATAATTCATTTGAGCTTCGTCTAGGGTTCTACTTGCATAGTATATGACGTGTAGTTTCTTATCCTTTCTTTGTCCTAGAACAGCTCCTACAGCATAATCACTTGCGTCACACATTATTTCGAAAGGCTCATTCCAGTCGGGAGGTTGCATAATTGGCGCAGAGATTAATGCTCGTTTAAGCGTTTGAAATGCTTCAGTGCATTTATCGGTGAAAATAAATTCGGCGTCTTTCATGAGTAATTCAGTTAAGGGTTTGGTTATTTTAGAGAAATCCTTAATGAAACGTCGGTAAAAACCAGCGTGTCCTAGAAAACTTCTTATTTCTCTAACGGTTTTGGGAGGTTGAAGGTTTTCGATAATTTCGATTTTTGCTTTATCAACTTCGATTCCTCTATCGGATACGATGTGTCCAAGTACAATTCCTTGTCGAACCATGAAATGGCATTTTTCCCAATTAAGGACTAGGTTTACGCTTACGCATCGTTTAAGTACCAGCTCAAGGTTCGCTAAACATGTTTCAAAACTTCCTCCACAGACAGAGAAGTCGTCCATAAAGACCTCCATTATTCCATCTAGGAAGTCGGCGAATATTGCCATCATGCATCTTTGGAAGGTCGCGGGTGCATTGCAGAGTCCAAAAGGCATTCGTCTATAGGCGAATGTACCATAAGGACAGGTAAATGTGGTCTTCTCTTGGTCGTCAGGGTGGATAGGAATTTGGAAAAATCCGGAGTATCCATCCAGATAGCAAAAATGTGAGTGTTTAGCTAGGCGTTCAAGCATTTGATCTATGAAAGGTAAAGGGAAATGGTCTTTTCGGGTAGCTTTGTTTAACTTCCTATAGTCAATGCACATTCTCCATCCAGTTTGGGTACGTTGTGCTACAGATTCTCCTTTTGCATTAGTGATTACAGTGACTCCTCCTTTCTTTGGTACGACGTGAACAGGACTAACCCATTTACTATCGGATATAGGATATATTATTCCGGCTTCTAGCAGTTTTTGGATTTCCTTTTTAACCACATCGCTCATAATAGGATTTATTCGCCTTTGATGTTCCCTAGAGGTTTTACTATCGTCTTCGAGCATAATGCGGTGCATACACAGAGAAGGGCTTATACCTTTCAGATCTGATATGTTGTATCCTAAAGCGGTAGGGTATTTTCTTAGGACATTAAGTAATTTTTCAGTCTCGCTTCGTCCTAAGTTGGCGTTCACTATAACTGGTCGGTTTAGTTCTTCGTCTAGAAACTCATATCTAAGATCGGTAGGAAGCGTCTTCAGCTCTATAGCAGGTTTCTTAGGTCCAGGTATAGGATCAGGAGTAAGTGCTAAGCATTCACTCAGGTGGTTATCTTGATATTCCTCACGCCAGTTGTCATCTTCAAAAATTGGCGGCATAGGAATTCTTAGGATGTCGGTTTCCGTATTTGGTTCGGATTTTATTTCATGAACACACTCGTCGATTATGTCAGCAGAACAGCATGTGTCAATTATAGAAGGTGCTTTTAGGAATTGGGAAAGTATAAATTCTATTTTCTCTTCTCCTACTTCAAAAGTAAGCTTTCCTCGTTTTACGTCTATAATTGCACCAGCGGTTGCTAAGAATGGTCTTCCTAATATGATTGGGATGTTAGAATCTTCTTGGATATCCATAATGATGAAATCAGTCGGGATGTAGAATTGACCTACACGAACAGGGATATTCTCTAACATTCCTACAGGGTACTTTACTGAACGGTCTGCTAGTTGAAGAGACATTCTCGTTGCCTTAAGCTCGCCTAGATTTAGTTTCTTACAGGTTGAGAGAGGCATCAAACTAACACTAGCTCCTAAATCGCACAAGGCTTTCTCTATAATGGTTTTACCTATTACGCAGGGTATAGAGAAACTACCAGGGTCTTTCAGTTTTGGAGGCATATTGTTTTGGATGATAGCGCTACATTTAGCGGTAAGCGTTATAGTTTCGTTATCCTCGAGTTTCTTTTTGTTTGATAAGATTTCTTTTAAGAACTTAGCGTACGAAGGCATTTCAGTTATGGCTTCTGTGAATGGTATGGTTATGTTTAATTGCTTCAGAAGTTCTACAAATCTTTTAAATTGCGCTTCGGTTTTTGATTTAGCTAATCTCTGAGGGTAAGGAATTGGTGGCTTGTAAGGTGGTGGTGGAACATAAGGTTTCTCCTTTTCGGGTTCCACTTCGTTATTGTTCTCATCAGTCTTAATAGTTTGTTCGTCAGTTGTTTTCTTTTGGGTTTCCTTTGGCTCTTGTTGTGACATGGGTACGTTTTGGGTTCTAGGATCTATGGGTCCATCGTAATTCGTTCCACTTCGTAGTGTTATCGCGTTCGCATGTCCTTTAGGATTAGGTTGTGGTTGAGCAGGAAACGTGCCAGCAGGGGCAGCAGTAGGTGCTTGTTGTTGAGCCACTTGTGAGATTTGAGTTTCTAACATTTTGTTATGCGTAGCTAAAGCATCTACTTTGTTCGATAGTTGTTTTAGTTGCTCGCTATTGTGGATGTTTTGATTCAGGAAGTCTTTATTGGTTTGTTGTTGGGAAGCTATGAAGTTCTCCATCATGATTTCTAGGTTCGACTTCCTAGGGGTGTTTTGAGCAGCTACAGGCGCTTTTTGGTAGCCAGGTGGTACAGCAGGTGCTTGTCCAGGTGCGTACAACGCATTGTTGTTCTTATAAGAAAAGTTCGGGTGGTTTTTCCATCCAGGGTTGTACGTGTTAGAATAAGGGTTTCCTTGAGCGTAATTTACTTGATCAGATGGGACTCCAGTCAAGAGTTGGCATTCAGCAACTACATGCCCAGTCAATCCACAAATCTCGCAGTTAGGTGCTACAGCGGCAGCGGTGGCTGAAGGAGTGATGGTTAAATTCTCGATCTTTTGAGTTAAAGCGTCTACTTTAGCGTTAACGCGGTCTATACCACTTATTTCGTACATTCCTCCTTTGGTTTGTGCTTTCTCTAGAGCAGCTCGTTCTCCACCCCATTGGTAATGGTTTTGTGCCATGTTCTCTATGAGTTTGTATGCTTCATCATGGGGTTTGTCCATTAATGCTCCGCCAGCAGCGGCATCTATAGTCATTTTAGTGTTATATAGGAGACCACCATAGAAAGTATGGATGATCAGCCATGGTTCGAGTCCATGATGAGGGCATATTCTAAGCATGTCCTTGTAACGTTCCCAAGCTTCGAAGAGTGATTCGTTATCTTTCTGGGTAAATCCGTTGATTTGACCTCTAAGCATAGCAGTTTTGCTAGGCGGAAAATATCTCGCTAAGAATACTCTCTTCAATTCGTCCCACGTAGTTATGGAATTGGAAGGCAGGGATTGAAGCCACGCTCTCGCTCTATCTCTCAAGGAGAAAGGGAAAAGGCGTAATCGAATAGCTTCGGAACTAACGTTGTTGGCTTTGATAGTGTCGGCGTATTGCACGAACACGGATAAATGGAGATTGGGGTCGTCTACAGGGCTTCCAGAGAATTGATTCTGTTGAACAGCTTGGACCAGTGAAGGTTTTAGTTCGAAATTGTTCGCTTCAATCGCAGGTGGTGCGATGCTTGAATGCGGTTCAGCGCGCGAAGGAGCGGCATAGTCTCTAAGAGGACGAATAGCAGCCATCTCTAACTTCGGGATAATTTGATTGATTTGATCAGTAAGAGTCAATTCCTGATTAATCGGAATTTCTGCTACTTCGGGAAGATTGCGAGCTCGACGTTTGACGTTAATGAAACGTTCGATCTCGTTAATTCGTTGTATTAAGTCTCCTCCTTCTGAACGAGTATTTGGCATACAATCGTTCAAAAAGAAAGGTAAGAATTGTCCTAGTCTCTACGGTGTAACAGTGAGTTACGATATCGACTTAAATAGTCCCCGGCAACGGCGCCAAAAACTTGATCGCGACTTTACGTGTCTATAAATCTGATAACTGCAAGTGCACAGTCGTGTCGTGTAGTTTTAAAAGATATCGAATCCACAGGGACTATGAATCGATCTACCGTTATCTAAGGTTACTATGTAAAGCTAGGAGTACTAAAATTTCGATTGTTCCTAAGGGAAAGTGATTGTGAGAGAATAAAGAATAATAATAAGAGACAGGTATCAGTATGTATTTCGTTTAACTACAGGAAATCCGAAGGTCCATTGGCTTTTGCATAATCAAATTAAAAATCTTTACTAATTCAATTGATTAAAAATCCTCGTCTCAAACTTTCGCTCTGTTGAGTCAGACTACTATCCTAATCCTAATGTACGCTTTCGCCATCCCATTAGATTTTAGAAGAGCTTTTTGGAAACAATGTAATTAATAAAATGCCTATTTTATGAGGTTGTTATCTATTTAAATCTCCTAATCTCAAACTTTCGCTCTGTTGACTCGGAGCAAGCTAATATCCCTAACGTACGCTTTCGCCATCCTGCTCGAGTGTAAAAACAATTTTTGGAAATAAATAAGTCCCAATTAGTTTTAATACGCTTTCGCCATCCTTAAAACTAATGTCCTATGTCTACTATCCAGTTAAAGACCTCAAACTTTCGCTCTATTGGTTTTAACCTTTGACCGTCTTAAGCCCTCAAACTTTCGCTCTATTGGTTTTAAGACTTACTAATTAAACTAGACATATAAACCAAAAATAAGTGATAATTAATAAAACATAATTTAAGCCAATTTATTTCGGAAGTGCTAATTATATGATGAAATGTGACAATATAAGATGTTGTTTTGAAAAACATTATGATGTGATGATTTGTTGAGAATTATATGATGATGATTGATTGTTGTGGAATGATGTGGATACATGTGTGTTCTTCTTATTGATGACGATGATTGATGTGGACACATGTATGTTCTTTAATGATGATGATGATTATTGATTGTATTTGAATGATGCTAATTGTAGCGGGGAAAATCTGATATCGAAGCCATAGGATTGACTTGAATCAATATTTCGTTTGAAATCGCCACCGCGCTTTATTTTTTCAAAGGAAAAGGGAAAAGAACGAAAAACCCAAAGTTTTGTTTTTAAAACAAGAAAGAGAACTCAGGTTCGGGTGTTGATTATATGAGGGGAAGGTTTAAAGCACACCTCATATCTGTGGTACTTTACAGGAACCTTTTTGAAAATCTGTGTCGTGTGTGCTAAAAAAGGGTTTGTTTTATTTGTAAAATAAGCTCGGCAAAGCGTTAAGCTTTGTGCCTACATACCTCCTCGGTGCAATGGAGAAGTCAGACCTAATGTAGTTCCGCTTAAAGGGAAACAAGTTTTAAAAACGAATAAACACTTTATCGTCGTCGGAGAGAAATACTCAGCCATTGATCTTGAGCATGAGAACAAATGAGTTCTTTGCATCGCAAATGAAAGAAGGGCTCCAACTCGGATAAAATCAACGAAAAGAAGATCTCATTATATCAATCAATTTCAAAATCATGGGGTATAACCACTCGTTTCGACAATTACGGTGTCTAAACCTTTTGAAGAAAATGCCACTAAGCGCAAAAGATATTTTTTTAAGAAAAAAGGTTTTGAAAAGATTTGCAAACAAAAGAAGGTTTTTGAAAAAGGGAGAAGATTTTGAAAATTTAAGAATGGGAGGAGATGAAGAGGCTATCCTATTGCGTAAAATAAAAGCTAAGGAAAAGAACGGTCTAACCGAAGAAGAAGCCAACACTTGACATTATAGGTCAAGGTAGATTTCTCATCCTTTGGAATATCAATACTAAACCAACGTTATCACTTGGGGATCCAGATGAACTTATTGTCTTAGCACCACTTTGCATTAAGCACATTAAAATTATGACAAAAAACGGGTAGAGTAACGGCTGTTTTCGGGTAAAATCCTTATATCAATGCCTTGGAATTAACCATCAAGGGCTTTCAAGGAAATACCTGCACACATAAACAGACAACAATCCAATGCCAGACAGGCAGAACAATCACAGAGTAATAACAGAATGAGGGTCCAGAGGTCCTAAGTCCATAAGTCCGAGTCTCCAGAATGCTAGGGATAGCAACAAATAGTCCAAAAGAGAGCCTTAGGTGTTTTTTTAGATTTTTGTTATTTTATTAGTGTTTTAGCATAAAAGTAAAGTATGGTCCAAGTGGACAAAAGAGAAAATGGCGGAAACATAAACATATGTCCAAATGGACAAAGAGAAAATAGCGGAATATAAACGTCCAAATGGACAAAGGAAAAATAGCGGAATGTAAATATGATGAAATGATAAAATAAAGCGATAAAGCGAGAAATATAAAGAGCGGTATAATAAAGGTGCGGAAATTTAAATTAGTTGTTAGATGTTAAAGATAACCATCTTGAAACTTGTCAAGTATGTTATCAAAGTTAGTAATGAAGATCGATGGTGAGTGAAGGATGTTCTCGGATTTAAAGTCAATGGAAATTTATCAGAAGCATGATAAAATCATAGCGACGACACGATAAATTTCCATAAGTCTTAAATCAACCGCATACAATTCTCTTCCATATTTGATCTTTTTTGTTCGGGACACGAAATATTGCGCTATGTTAAGCAGATCGCCAAGTGATTTATGTAGAAATCACCCTACAACGAGGCCGGTCAAAACTTTATGTGCTAATGCATGCGAGAGAAATGATATGTAGATCATTCTCCGAAAGCAATACCGCACGAAAAGAAAATAGGTAACGATCTAGTCTTTACTAAGAATCCATAAGAATTCTCAAAGTGTTAAGACTTTCATCGATCAAAAGAAAAAAAGGAGAAGAAGAAGATAAAATGCATAAAGTAAAGTCAACTCACACTATCATTAATATCATTCATCTAATATTATGGATTTGGTCCTTTCAAACCTATCAACATCATAGATCCAATGATATTAATGAAATGGAGGAAGAAGAATAAAATTCACAAAAGATAATCAACTCACACTATCACTAATATCATTCATCTAATATTATGGATTAGGTCATTTCAAACCTATCAACATCCTAGATCCAATGATATTAATGAAATGGAGGAAGAAGGAAGCCAAAACAAGCATAAAAAAGGCAAAAAACCACATTCTGCCAGTAGGAAATCGATTTCATGCAGGGGGAAATCGATTTCCATAGTGTAGTTTTCAAAAAAACAAGTTACGTTCAGCAGGAAATCGATTTCAGCCTTAAGGAAATCGATTTCATCAGTGTAAATTTCAGCAAAAACATCATTTAAAGGCATGAAACTTGATTTGAACAAATATACAAACACCTTATGATCACACATCAACTTGAGCACAAAATTTCCATCACAAAACCAGCAAATATCATCAATATAGCATCAAAGATGCATTGAACACAAGCAATAAAGATCTACATCATGGATCTAGCAAATTACCACTTCTTGAACAAAAGTCTTGGAGTAGCTTCAAGAGCAAGCACAAAGTGTATAGATCCTTCAAATTTGGAGATGAACAACCAAAGAAAAGAGAGAAATGTAGGAGGTTTAGTTCAAAATTAGCAAGATTCAATGTGAATCTCACTAATCTTATGAAAGTGAACTTTGGGTGAGGGTTTTGGAAAGGGTGAGAAATGAATTTGCAAGCAATTTTTTGGCTCTCCAAGCTTGAGAAATGAGAGAGTAGTCGCCTCTATTTATAGGATGAGAGCAAGAGTAGTGGCAATTTGGTCATTTGCTCTTGGTTAATTAACTTGTGTTTAATTGGTGATTAAAGTGGCATTTAAATGGTAAAAAATGGTAAAATGAGGTTAAAATGGAATTAATGAAGGGAATTATTTTGGTGAGGTGGAAAATTGGTAAAATGACAAAAATGGTCAAAGAAAATAGGTGCCAAAATCAAATCAAGCTTCCCTCTCTATTTTTTTGAATTTCGCCTTAAGGAAATCGATTTCCCCCAGGAGTGAAATCGATTTCACTCTGTTCCAGAAGAGAATTTGGCGCAAAATACACTAGGGAAATCGATTTGCCCAGGAGGGAAATCGATTTCATGCTGTCCAGAATGTGATTTTGTTGAAAATTGCTGTAGGGAAATCGATTTACCCAAGAGGGAAATCGATTTCATCAGTCCAAAATGTGGAAAATGCCTTGTTTATTGCATGTCTTGGCTTGGTACCTACAAAACAAAAGCCTACAAAGAAACAAAGCAATATTTTTGGTATTTAGATTAGTATAATATGCATACAAGATAAACAATCATTGGTGCTTGACGGTCCCCTCTTATTGATGAGGTGAGTGCAACACCACAAACAAAACTTCCAAGTGAAGCTCTTGATTAATGATTGGGATATGAATGATATATGATCTTATGGTCAAAAATTGGGGTATGACAGATGCCCCTATTTAAGTTTCTTCGATCCGGAGGTACGATGATTGCAAATCTTCGTTTTGACGAGATTGAAGAGACTTAAATATATAAAACACACAATTTTTGATCCTAAGATGCAATGCAAAGGTGTAATGAATGCATATGATGATGATGAAACATAGCAACACTGGGGATGCAAAGGAAATCCACTAGGAACACAAAATGTCTTTGTGGGAAGAATTCCACTGGGGAAGATAAGAATCTGTTGGGGAGACGAAACTTTGCTGGGAAAAGAAACTTCACTGGGGAAAACATTTCGCGCCAGAGAGGTTAAAGCATCACCTATCACTAGGGTGAGAAAAGGGGACATCCTCTTTCATTGGGGATGAGAAATATGCATCCTCTTTCACTGGGGAATCAGAATACCTATCCTTCGTTAACAGAGAACACACCATCGTTCCACTGATGATATGAATAGAAATGCATCGACGTACCACTAACGATGAAGA